>NC_058161.1:17063406-17273468 GCF_020080835.1 Cotesia glomerata
AAATAAAAAAAAAATCATAAAATATTTTTTTTTGTATAGGATAAAATTCCTTACAAAAAAGTTCTCTTATAATTTTTCCATATCTTCAATTATAAATCCAAAATTCAGACTTCAAAATTTCTCAACTTTTTCATTCAACCCGGTTCATTAAATTTTGATCTAAAATTCCGCCGAAAATATGCGACATGAAAAAAATCATGACACCTTTTTCATACAAAATGAAATTCCCTTCAAAAAAGGTATCCTATGATTTTTAAGTATCTTTAATCTTTAACTCACAATTTTAATTTTTTGAGAATGACATACAACCAAAGTTTTCAATATCCAATTTTGATAACTAAACTTTTTAAATTCAAAATTCTAGCTATAATACAAAAGATACTGTTGGAGTCATCGGCTCATGCGTGTCATCCTAACTACCCCCATTATCCTATCATCATCACTATAGCATAAGAATACAATTGTTTTAATCACTAATCAGTCTGTTATAATAAACCATCAGGTATAGATGCATACATAACGGCTACTTGTGACTACTCATTCACTTGAACCAGTATTCCACTATAGATTCCAACAGGTTATGGGCCCAGGGGCTGTGTTACAGATCTACTCATAAAATCTCTACGCACAGATATCAACGACATCTGCAATCAGTTAGTGATAAAAATCACATTTTTATTCGAAATCATATTCATTCAGTCACAACTTTATTCAATCAAATCTTTACTCTAATTCAACTTTACTCAATATTACTAGCTTTCAGGTAGAACTTTAATCAGTTACAACCTTACTCAAATTCGACAATAGTCAATTACAACTTTGCTCAGTTTCAATTGTATTCATTTTCAAGTCTATTCACTGAATTTTTAACTCAGTTACATCTCTATTCACAAAGAATTTGTTCACTTACATTCGTAATCATTTACAACTGTACTCACGTTCATCTCTACTCACAAATTTATGGTTAATTGATAATATAAAAATTCGTGAGTAGAGATGAACTTGAGTACAGTTGTAAATGATTACAAATGTAAGTGAATAAATTCTTTGTGAATAGAAATGTAACTGAGTAAAAAATTCAGTGAATAGACTTGAAAATGAATACAATTAAAACTGAGCAAAGTTGTAATTGACTACTGTCGAATTTGAGTAAGGTTGTAACTGATTAAAGTTCTACCTGAAAGCTAGTAATATTGAGAAAAGTTGAATCAGAGTAAAGATTTGATTGAATAAAGTTGTAACTGAATGAATATGATTTCGAATAAAAAAAATGTAACTGATTGCAGATGTCGTTGACAGCTGTGAGTAGAGATTTTATGAGTAGACCTGTAACACAGCCAGCCCAGGAACCTGGTTTAGGTAATGAAGTAAACAAGTAAAAAGTAAGGTTTCAAGTTAACATAAGGGTTTTAGTTAAATTGAAAGAATAAAGTAAAGTAAAGTCAAGTTAACACAAGGGTTTTAGTTAACTTAAAAAGATCAAGTAAAGTGAAGCACGGTAAAGTGCATAAAGTAAAGGTCAAGTAAAGTTAAGGTGTCATAATTGAGCGATACGCTATTTCCTGTAGCTAAGGTGTTATAATTGAGCGACTCTTAATTAAATAAAGTAAAGCTAAAGTAAAATTTGAACTGTCAAGTAAAGTTAAAGTAAAGTCCAAGTAGAACTGTCGAGTGAAAATTAAAGTATAAGTGAAGGTGCAGTCAAGTTCCAGTACAGCATAATTAAATAAAGTTGAAGTCAAGTTTCCAGCATAATCAAGTTGCAAATTTAGAATCAAGTAAAATCGCAGTAAGGCATAGTGAAGTCAAGTAACAGCAATGTAAATTAGAGAAGAAGTGGAGCCAAAACGAAATTCCCTACAAAAAAAGTATCCTACAATTTTCCCTATCTTCAATCTAACCTTCGAAAATTCTCAATTTTTCTAACCTAAAAAACTCACCAGTATTCTTAGTATCATGATTCAAATAATGCCGAGTTAACAGCGCCATGCTATTGAACCACTTCCTGCATTCCATGCACCGAAGCTTCTTATGAAAGCTCCCAACCCTCTTCCTCTTCTTAACCTCTCTAACTTCTTCCTTCTCCTCCTCTTTTTCCTCTTCAACTTCTTCCTCAACCAGCATCTCCAGTTCCTCAACAATTTCTTCCTCCTCCTCCTCCTCTTCTTCTTCCTCCTCTTCCTCCGGCTCTTCAGGCTTCTCAACAACACGCTTCTTATAATGCATCCTAGTATGCCGAGCCAAAGCAACAACAACATCAAAGGTCTCTTTACAAATTTTACAAACATACTTCTTCTCCTTAACCTCTTTTTCCCCTTTATCAACTCTCCTCGGACTTTTCGGACAAACACGAGCATGAGTATCCATAGCTCTCTTCAACCTGAAGCTTCTCCGACAAAATTTGCACTTCCAAGGCTCATCATCTTCCTCCTCCTCTTCCTCTTCTTCCTCCTCTTCAGCAGTATCATCTTCCGACTCCAGCATAATAATTTCATTCTCCTTATCACTGGATCCCTTCTCCTTAGCTTCATCAATAGTAATCTCCTCAATATGTCTCGCGACACTCTCATCTTCATCCAATTCAATAACTTCAATCCTAGATTTCTTCTTTCTCCCCCTCCTAGACCTCCCCTCCTTCCCCTTTTTATCATCCTCCTCCAATCGCTTTCCATCTCTATTTTTTCTTCTCCTTCCTCTTTTACGAACAGCTGGCACCTCTTCTTCAACAGTTTCCTCTATTACCGCCGGCTGGATAATAATCTCCGAGTCAGCTCTATCATTTATCTTCAACTGTTGCTTCCTCGGTGGTCTTTTCAATTTACAAACCAATTTATCCTTCTCTTCATTCATAACAACTTCAATTTTTCCATCAGGATTATCCTCCTCTCTATCCTTGGCCTTCTTTACCGCCTGAATCGGACAGCAAATAAGCGCAGTAGACCCGTGGATGATAACAGTAGAGGCAGTAGAGTCAAAAGTGTTTGTCTTGCAGCCCAACAGAGCGCGCGGCATGTGTTTAGCCCGCTTAGTCTGCTTTGTCTTCTCTTTATCAGGCGAGGAGAGTGGGGAGATAGACGCCTGACTAATTCCCAATAACTGGCTAACTTCTTTGTCCTGAGACTTGACAATTTGATATGTGCGTCTTAATACCGACCTAGATTTATTAAACCCACTTATTGAGTCCATAGTCTTGGGTCCACTGTTAGACCTAACCAAAGAATTGTCCACTTCCATCAAAGTAGAGTCATCAAAAGAATTGTCAGCCAGATCCATTGAATCTGACTCTATCTGATTAGGTTCTACTTCCATAAAACTGGATCTATTCCCTGGATTAGATACTTCTGATGAAAGCGTCCGACTGGAGATTGACTTTAATGAATTAGACCTTGTGTCCATCAAATCTGATATTGACTTAAAAGTGTCCATTGAATTGGTTCTAATTGAAGATCCAGATTCAAGGTCTATTTTATAATTAGACTTCATAGAAACTGTTTTATCACTGGATCCAATTTCCATTTCCATGGAACTAGAATTTAATTTAACCTCCATTGAACTAGATTTAGAAATTTCCATCGAAGGTTCTGATTTAGTAAAACTTGACTTTTTATCCAATTTTTTTTGACTTAATTTATCAACATTGAAGTCAATTGACTTAATGTCATCAAAAGTTAACTCAGATTCGGATTCTTCTTCATGGAATAGAAGATTCTCAGCTGTAACTACGCCTCCAGGACTTTTGGACGTAGACTCGGATTTGGAACTGATGGAACAAGTGGAATTCATAGAAACTCGGTCGGTAACTTCAAAAGAGTCTGACTGAGATTCCATCAGTTGGTAACTTAGATCGTCATCTTGCTCCTCTTTCATGTTCCGGTCGTTGGCCTCCTGAAGATGATCAGGTTGGTGTAGCTCGTAAGTCGGGGAAGGAACTTCAGTGGTTTCTTCTTTTAGTGCGCGGTTGTTCCGCAAGATGGTGGTAGTGTCGCCTAGGTAGGTTTGCTGTTTTATCGAGGAAGGTTTTTTGATTGTTTTAACGGCTCCTTGGCCAATTAAACGCTCGACATCGGCTTTTAAGAGAAACTGGAACTGGTTGGGTGAGTTCCCGGAACCGTCGTAAGCCGCCACTGCGAAGACGTCGTCAGAGTCCTCAACCGCGTAGAGAGCTAACTGCTTTCCGGAGGCGGTAAGGAAGGTCGCTATTGTTTCTTCGTCGGACTCGTGATCTTGCTCATCAGGCTCCTGTTCTTCGGAAGGCTGGCTTACCTCGGTCTTTACTCGCTCTTCGGGTTCCTCGGATTCTTCCCACTCAAACTCTTCTTCTTCCACTGTTTCTTCTTCCTCGGCAGTCGGAGTTTCAAGCTCGTAGTCCAGCTCCTGCTCTTGCTTCATACCACGTGCAGTCGGTTCGGTCCATTCTTGCTTTATTCGGATTAGGGAGTTTATGTCAGGGTCGAAATCGTCTTCTTCGGAGGGCTTTGCTGAGGAGTTACCCTCGAAGTAGATTTGCTCTTCCTGTTGGTCGAAGTCGCTGGTTTCCTGGAAAATTTATTTGGTTTATTTTTATTAGTTTTGTTATCTATATTATAAAGAGACTAAAAAAAATTTTGATCTTAGGATAGTCACATGATAAAATCGGTTTTTTTAGTGAAATTTAGTGTCATTGCAAAGGTCTTGACTTGAATTTGTGCCTTTTAAAGGTTTCATTTTATTCTAACCATAAATTTATTATGATAAGTATTTAGGCTGCATTTTAAAATGCTCTATCTCTAGATACATAATTAAGAAATGACCTTTTATCTTGTGAAATATTGACATTTTTAAAGATATAAGCTCATTCTGATGTTACACTCATCGAGACCTTTCATTTGAGTACCCACATCAATTTTTCATATATTTATAAATGTTATATATATATGAAAAATATATCAAAATGCATGTGGGTACTTAAATGAAAGGTCTCGACGAGTGTAACATCATGATGGGTTTACATCTTTAAAAATATCATAAATTGACAAAATATAACATGATTTCTTAATTATTGACATTTTTAAAGATATTAGCTCATTCTGATGTCACACTCATCGAGACCTTTTATTTAAGTACCCACATGAATTTTATATATATATATATATATATATATATATATATATATATATATATATATATATATATATATATATATATATATATATGATATTTCTGATATTTGTGAAATACATAAAATATATAAAAATTTAATGTGGGTACTCAAATGAAAGCTCTTGATGAGTGTAACATCGAGATGAACTTATATCTTTAAAAACGTAAATATTTAAGAAAGTACAATTTTAATTTAAGAAAGCACAATTTTAATTTTTTATAGTTCGTAAGTCACGACAGTCACATAGTGACTTCAAGGTGACTAGTTTTAATGATGAAAATTTGAGAAGAAATTTTGAATTTTAAAAATAAGGATTTAAAATTAATTAATTAAAAAAAAAAAAATTGTTTTTTTTTGGTAGAATAATTTTAATAAAACAAAAAATCAAAAGATCTCGGAAGTTATTGAACTTATGAAAAAAATGATAAGAATTTTTGTAGAGGAAGAAATTTTTTACAAAAAAGATGTCTAATGATTTTTTTATATCTCTCACTGTTAGGCCGGAAATTGATTTTTTTTTAATTTTACCTGGAAATTCTGAATTTCCGCAAATTTTAATTATAAATTATTTTAAATTTAGAAAATATTTGCATACGTTAATTTTCATTTTAATATTTAATTATACTAAATTTATAAATATTTTTTAAGAAGGAAATTGTTCATTTGAAGTATTATTTTATCAATGATATGTGTCAATAATAAAAAAATTCTAAAATATTTATTTTGTAAGTCAAAATATTCTGGAATTATTTTACTAAAAAATTGTTTTATCAAAAAAAAATTGATTGGAAATATTTGAATTTTTTTTGATAATTATTATTTATTTGACTAAAGAAAATTATTAAATTTTTTTATTTATCATAATGATGAAAAATTACGAAAATTATAAAAAATTTAAGTCAAAAATAAAAAGAAAATCTGAAATATTAATTTTGTAAGCTAAATATAAAATTAATTTTTTAAAAAGTTATTAACTATAGCAAAATGAAAAAAATTTCATTTAATTCTATAAAAAGTAATGATTTTTCAAATCTAATATTTTTTTATATTGCGAAATTTTATTTATAATAAAATATTGTACTGATTACTAAAAAAATTTTTGTATTTAGCAAAAAATACGAAAAAATAAAAAAAAAAACTCTGAAATATTAATTTTATAAGCGAATATTTTATAAAACTCTTAACTCACACTGAATATAAAAATAATTTCTTAAAAAGTTATTAATTTTTTAAAAATTAAACAAATTGTTTTGAAGAAAATTGTTAATTTTACTTAATAAAATAATTAATTATTTTAAATTAATAAAAAAATTATTTTTTACGATTAAATATTAACGAAATTGGAAAAATAATTAACTTTAATAATTTTGTTTTTTTTTTAATTTCTACAAAATTATAATTTTTGTCAATTTATAATTTTTCAACTATTTTTTTCTATTAAATTATCACAAAATAAAAATTTCAGCAAATAATTAATGATAAGAAATAAAAACTTTCAACATCTAAAAATAAATTCCTTAAAAATTGAATAAAATTTTTTGCTAGATACTTGAAAAATTTTTTAAAAATTCCAGGAGAATAATAATTCTTAAAAAAAATTGTTTAAGCGGGAAAATTTAAACTCCAAAAAACAAAACCGGTTGAATAAAAATAATAAAAATAAAAGCAAAAATCTTACCATATTTTTATGCTCTTGCAATTCAGTTTTAGTAACATATATAAATTGATTGGAATTAATGGTAAAATTATCACTTTTAGCATGAGCCATTGCCTTGTACGGATTAGCTGCCATTCCAGAATTTTACAAACCCATTAAAATAATTTAGATTTATCTATAAAAATCCCGACGTGCGACAATCATAAAGTTGAACCTAAAAAATGATAATATTAAATAACGTTATTATTTATCGGAGTTAATCTAGATTACCCGCGAGGTTAAGGTTACATATTACCAAAAGTACTCACCTAAAAATAATAACTATTAACTATCTATATATTTATTCCTCAATTGATGTGTGTACCCCAGCAGTACATATAACCGTGTATTTAATTGTTTATTTCTTCTAATTAACTATTTTATTTGTATTTATTGTAATTAATATTTGTCAGTGTAAATATTAAATCCATAACATATATCTACAGATATATGTTATATATCTTTTTCTGGTTCTGTTATACTATACACATGTGCATAAATGCGGTAGATGACGCGCGGCACTAAAGCGCCATCTCTAGGCGGGAATTACAAATATTTCTTCCCGGTTTTAAGAAAGTCCCTAGCGCTAGGGAATTTTTTTGGAAATATCTCTCAAGGCAAAATTGGAGGGGGAAAGTTAAAATTTATAATAATAATTTTACATGAAAATTTATGATGATAAATTTAGTAGATATTTAATAATTTTTTTTTACAAATAAATTATGGCAAAAAAAAATATAAAAAAAATTGACATGCAGAAATTTAAAAAAATTAAAAATGCAATTTTTTTTAAATAATTTTTTGGAACAAATTTTTTTATTAAAAAAAATTAAAAAATTCTCTAGTGACTGCTAACTTTAATTTCATGAACATTAATTTATATTAGCAGATATTTAATAATTTTTGTAACAAATAAATTATGGCAAAAAAAAAATAGAAAAAAAATTGAGGTAAAAATTTTAAAAAATTAAAAATGCAATTTTTTTTAAATAATTTTTTGGAACAAATTTGCTTATTAAAAAAAATTAAAAAATTCTCTAGTGACTGCTAACTTTAATGTCACGATAATTAATTTAGGAGATATTCAATAATTTAAAACATTTTTGTAACAAATAAATTATGGTAGAAAAAAGTAGAAAAAAAAATTGACATGTAGAAATTTAAAAAAATTAAATATGCAATTTTTTTTAAATAATTTTTTGGAACAAATTTGTTTGTTAAAAAAAAATTCTTTAATTGTCAAGTGACTGCCAATTTTAATGTCATTTAATTTATCTTGACATTAAAGTTAGCAGTCACTTGATTATTTTAAAATTTTTTTTTTAACAAATAAATTTGTTCTGAAAAATTATTTTTAAAAAATTGCATATTTAATTTTTTTGAATTTCTACATGTCAATTTTTTTTGCTCTAATTTATTTGTTAGAAAAATCATGAAAACTATCAAATATCTGCTAAATTGATTTGTGTTTAGTTTAGCAAATATTTAATAATGTTTAGAATTTTTTTTAACAAATAAATTATGGCAAAAAGATTGAAAAAAAAAATTCACCTGTAGGAATTTTAAAAGACTATAAATGCAATTTTTTTAAAATAATTTTTCAGAAATAATTTATTTATTAAATAAAATTTAAAAATTATCAAGTGACTGCTAACTTGAATGTCATAAAAATTTTTTGTAATTTTACAGTGGAATAATTCGATGAATTATAAAATATTTTTTTAATTTTCAATTTTGTTGTTGAAATTAAAAAATTAAGGAGTAAAAATTTTGTAAATTTATTTGTGGCCAAATTATTGGAGATTCAAAAAAATTACAAGAGACTTTTTTCGTAGGAAACTTTTTTTTTATAAAAAAGGTCCTTCCTTTATAAATTTTCTCCTAAGTTTGATACTTTTTTAAAAATTGTCAATTTTTGAACTGTAGAAAAATTACGAAAAATTTATAAGAAATCTTTTTTGCAGAAATTTTTTTTTTTTCTAATATAAAAAAGGTCCTTATAAATTTTCTTCTAAAGTTTGATAGCTTACAAGATATCGCCATTTTTTGAGTCATAGAAAATTATAGTAAAATTTGTCTAGAATTTTTTTTTAATTATAAAAATATTCTTCTGAAAAATTTCTGTATTTTTAATAAAAATCTTTCAGAAAAATGAAAATTTTGCTCTCGAAATTTAGTTATATTTATTTTTGTGATTCTAAAATTAAGAGACATTTGATAATTTCTAGAATTTTTTAAACAAATTACAGTGAGAAAAACTTATGGAAAAAATTCCATCTTTAGAAGCTCTAAAAAATAATCAATGCAATTTTTCAAAAATAATTTTCTCGAGCTATTTTATTTTTTAAATAAAAATCCAAAAATTATCAAGTATCTACTAATTGTATGACATTAAAATTAGCAGTAACTTGACCATTTTTTGAATTTTTTTAATAAACAAATTTGTTAAAAAAAATTTTTTTATTAAAATTGCATTTTTAATTTTTGCGCGCCTCATAGCGCGAAGCGCGTGAAGTTGTGCTTTATACTCGACTCGTCAAGATCAAGCAATTTTGTGATCTTTAAATGCCTCTATCACAACCATATTACACTTATACAATGATATAAGTAGATGTACACCGAAAAAACACTTAAATTAAACCATCTTTTACTTTCTAAAATCATTTCATGTTGCTATTTTGAAAGAAAAAACGTTTTGAAAAAAATTTTACGTGGACGTCCGATGTCACCCCATTTTGGATGTACCACGATTACTCCCGAACAAATTGATATTTCAAGACCGGACCTTTTTTATTAGTTTAAGAATTCGATTAACTGGGTCCGTATTTAATATCAATGGCCTAGTTTACGTATTTTTTTTTTTAATTGAATTTTTATTAAAATTCACTACGATACAACCGTACAAAGCCAAACGAACTTTTCTTATTTCTCACGAGAAAACTATGGCGCCACTTGATCAAGCTAGATTTTTTTAGACTGCGTGCGCATATGACAAGAAAAAAGAGCGCCGATATTTAAAAAAAAAATAAAAAATACTCTGTAAGAAATTACTTAATTATAACTTTTTTTTTTTAATCAATTACACAATTAATTTTTTTCTTAAAAAATGAATGAGCGTTATGAGTCATGCACTTTTGGATTTTCCAAACTTTTTAAAATTTCTCTATGTCAATTTTTTTTCTTTATTTTTTTGCAATAATTTGCTTGATATAAAAATTATTGAATATCTGCTAAATTAATTTTCATGCTAATTTCAGTGTCATTTATTTTTAATTATTTAGAAAAGCGAATTTTTAAAATTTTGATTTTTGCGCGTAAATTTTCAACCCTTCGCGCTTCTGCGCACTAGCGGAAAATGATGAAACACATGTTATGGAATATTCCTAAGTATTATTATTATTATTATTATTGCCAGCTTGTATTATAGAAGTATAGATGTTTTTTTTTGCTAGTATTTATTTTTTTAAACGGAGAGGTTAATAATGATGTAACAATACATGTTCATATATAAATCCGGCCTTATCGAACGACGCACGTGTATTAAATAAAACGTGATATATATAGGCACAAATATAAATATAAATATAAATATAAATATAAATAGTGTATGTAATTTTATACTCAATTTATCATTTGAATCAATGAAGCTTGTTTTATCTAGATGTTTATTTTTGATAAACATCAATAATGTTCTTAACTCTTCTATCAATATTTAAATAACAATCTTAAATTATATTTGTATAAATAAATATATTGTTATTATGCATACATTGTAAGCGGCAAGTAAATAGACCACCTAGATGTGATTTAATAATTATTGTGATAAAATATTGTAATTACAAATTAAAATTGTTGATTTGTTTTTTGTATAAATAGAAAATTTTAAAAAGGCGGGAAGAAATATTTTTGAATTTTTGTTTTTATTTAAAAAATTTTTGGAAAAAAATGGTCAAGGGAAGTGCAAGTGCTGAAAGTGAAATGATAGCTTTAAATGCTGGTGAAGGTGATAATAAAAATGATAAAGTTCAAATGAAGAAACAGCTGGGATTGCTTGAGGGTGTTGCTATTATTTTAGGAATTATTTTTGGATCTGGTAATTTTTTTTTATTATGACAATTTTATAATACTAAAGTTAGCCGACGTTTTTAATTTTTTGATTTGTTCTTAATTATTAAATTAAAACTAAAAAATATTTTCGAAAAATTTCACGTATTGTTTTTCAAGTTTTTCATAAATAAATATTTTTTTCATTTTTTTGTAATAATTTATTCATTAAGAAAAATTCTAAAAATTATTAGATGTCGGCTAACTTAATTTTCATGAAAATTATAATGATATTAAAATTAATAAATTTTTATTTGTAAATGAATTAATTTAATGAAATTATTTTTTAAAAATTTTATTCATATTTTCATGAGTGAAATTTTTTATGACACTAAAATTAACAATGAAAATTTATTTAGCTGGTATTTGATAATTTTAAGAATTTTTTTAACAAATTAATTATGGCCAAAAAAAAAATTTGACAGAAATTTAAAAAAATTAAAAATGCAATAAAAAATTGCATTTTTAATTTTTTTAAATTTCTGTCAAATTTTTAAAAAGAATTTTTTGAAACAAATTTGTTTGTTAAAGAAAATTTAAAAATTGTGAAGTAACAGCTAAATTTAATGTCATAAATTAACACACTTGATAACTTCTTGTTTTATTTTTATTTTTTTTTAATATTTGAGCCAAAAAAATTATTTTTAACAAATTGCATTTGTAATTTTTTAGAGCTTCCAAAGAAGGATTTTTTAAATTAAATTTTCCTTGCTATAATTTACCTTTTTGTTATTTGTTAAAAAAAAAAAAAAACCAAAAATTAATAAAATGTCTCTCAATTTCAGGATCATAATTTTTTTTGTAAAATTTTTTATAATTTTATTTATGTTTAAAAAATTGGAAAAATTATCAAATTTTTCTCATTTTTATTTTTATAAATTTTATAGATTTTTTTTTAACGAAAATTATGACACAATTTTCAATAATTATTCTAAACTTAAAAATTTTTGATTTCTAGAATGTTTCAATATTAATTTTAAATAAATAATTTAAAATTTTTAATATTTTTTTGGCGCTAAAATTAATTTAAATTATTTTTGTGAAGATGATGCTCATAATTTTTTTATAAAATATTCTAGAAGTTTAATTTTTGACAATTTTATTTCATAAAATTGCTTTTTTTATGATTAAAAAAATTCTAGACAGTTTTTTAAATTATAAAATTTCAATTTCTTGAGTTCTAGAATGTTTTATATTCATCCTATATTTACAAACCTCTAGAAAATTTTATATTCTGTTTTTAAGCAGTAAAATTTCTTCTTTTTATTCTCAGAACTAATTAAAAAATTTATTCCAGGTATTTTTATATCTCCAAAAGGAGTAATCGCTGAAACAGGAAGTGTTGGATTGTCATTAATAGTATGGATATTATGTGGATTTTTGTCAATGATAGGAGCGCTTTGTTATGCGGAATTGGGAACAAGTATTCCTAGAAGTGGTGGAGATTATGCTTATATTCATGAAGCTTTTGGTGAACTTCCTTCTTTTTTATATTTATGGGCTGCTAATTTAATTTTTGTGTAAATATAATTTTAAATTATCATCATTAATATTATTAATTATTTTACTAATTCATTTTTATTTATTTTTAGACCAACAACAAATGCAATAATGGCATTGACATTTGCTGAATATGTTTTACAGCCATTTTTTCAAGACTGTGTGATACCTGATGCTAGTGTACGACTTTTAGCTGCTTGTACAATATGTAAGATATTATTGGTTCTTCATTACTAAATTTAAAATTTTGATATTAATAATAACTAGCTACCTTGCAGTCACTATGTGACTGCCATGACTTGTAAACTATAAAAAATTAAAATTTTGCTTTATTAAATAATGACTTTTGTTAAATTGCACTGTACTTTCTTAAATATTAACGTTTTTTTAAGATATAAGCTCATCCCGATGTTACACTCATCAAGAGCTTTCATTTGAGTACCCACATGCATTTTGATATATTTTTCATATATACATATATATATAATACATATACATATACATATACATATATATATATATATATATATATATATATATATATATATACATATATATATATATATATATATATATATAGCAGCAGCAGCATATATATATATATATATATATAAGCAGCAGCATATATATATATATATATATAAATAAATATATGAAAAATTGATGTGGGTACTCAAATGAAAGCTCTTGATGAGTGTAATATCAGGATGAGCTTATTTCTTTTAAAATGTCAATAGTTGACAAAATACAATGTCATTTCTTAATTATTGACATTTTTTAAGATATAAACTCATTTCAATATTACACTCATCGAGACCTTTCATTTGAGTACCTACAGGGCATTTTTTATATATTTTATATATATATATATATATATATATATATATATATATATATATATATATATATATATATATATATATATATATATGGTATTTGTGAAATATATAAAATATACTAAAAATTCAAGTGGATACTCAAATGAAAGGTCTCAATGAGTGTAATGTCGAAGTGAGCTTATATCTTTAAAAATATCATTAGTTGACAAGATAGCAATGTCAGTTCTTAATTATTGACATTTTTAAAGATATAAGCTCATCCCGATGTTTCACTCATCACGAGTTTTCATTTGAGTACCCACATGCATTTTGATATATTTTTCATATGTTCATATATATAAATATATAAAATATATGAAAAATTGATGTGGGTACTCAAATGAAAGCTCTTGATGAGTGTAACATCGGGATGAGCTTATATCTTTAAAAATGTCAATAGTTCACAAGATACAAGGTAATTTCTTAATTAAGTATCTAGAGATAGAGTATTTTCGAATGCAGCCTAAATACTTATTATTATAAATTGACTATCGGTGAGAATGAAATGAAACCTTGAAAAGACACAAATTCAAGTTACGACCTTTACAATGACACTAAATTTCACTAAAAACCGATTTTATCATATCACTATCCTGGAAACAAAATTTTTTTTATTCTCTTAATAATATAGATAATTAATATATTTTAGTAAATTAAGCCATGAATCCCGATCCGAAATTCTTGAAGAATTACTAAATTTTTATTATTACTTCTTCACCATAATTCATTAATTTAACTTATTAAAAATCCTTGCCCAATATGGACTTCAAGCTCTAGACAATCAAGAGGAAAAATTTGGAGTCAAAGTAATGAAAATATATCAAAGTCATAATAAAAGAATTACTCAGTGTAGCTTAATAAGTAACTGAATGATAATTACGGACAATGTCTCGGATAGCTTAAGGGTAGAGCAGATGGCGCGACACCAGAAGACCCAGGTTCGATTCCTGGTCTGAGCATTTTCCGAGTTATTTTTTCGGTAACCGAAAAAAGTTTCACTGAGTAAATAAATCTTTCTCTGAATTTTAATTGTAAAATTTCACCTGAATTTTCTCTGATGGTATGAGACTTCATACCGATAAAATTATTATGGTGAAGAATTAATAATAAAAATTTAGTAATTCTTCAAGAATTTCGGATCGGGATTCATAGCTTAATTTGCTAAAATATATTAATATAGATAATAATAATAAAATTTCAAAAAATCTCGAAATTCTTATTGTTGTTATTATTATTATTATATTTTTATTTAACAGGTTTATTAACTTTTATAAATTGTTACGACGTTAAAGAAACATCAAAAATGCAAAACATCATTATGTTCGCTAAAATAAGCGCACTAGTCATAATAATAATTGCCGGACTAACATGGTTGTGTTTAGGTAATTAAAAAAATTTTTTTCAACTTATTCTAAAAACAATTAAACATAAAAATTAATTTTATTGAATAGGACACACTGAAAATTATGAGGAACCTTTTAAAAGCACAACAGCAGATCCCGGTAAAATAGCAATTGCATTTTATTCTGGTATATTTTCATACTCTGGATGGAATTATTTAAATTTTATGACTGAAGAATTGAAAGATCCTTACAAGTAAGTGTAAAAATAAACAAAAATTTTCATAATTATTGATTAATAATAATTTTTTTAATTATTACAGAAATTTACCACGTGCCATTTATATTTCACTGCCATTAGTTACGATAATATACGCGTTGGCGAATGTTGCGTATCTTGCGGTGCTTAATCCTACGGCGATGATTGCTTCTCATGCTATTGCTGTGGTAATTAATATAAAGTGATAATTGATAAGTATTGAAAGATAATTTTTTATTGTTATTAATTTTTTTTTTTTTTTAATAATTTTTTTAGACATTAGCTGATAAACTCATGGGTCCAATGTCTTGGATAATGCCAGTATTGGTAGCAACATCAGCATTTGGCGGGTTGAGTGTCCATATTATGACATCGTCACGTATGTGCTTTGTTGGAGCTCGTAATGGACATTTTCCGGCTATGTTGAGTCATATTAATATCAAAAGATTTTCACCGACACCTGCTTTAGTTTTTTTGGTGATTAATTATTATTATTACTCCTATTTTTTATTTATTTAAGTAAATTATTCATTATTTAATTTCTAGTTATTATTAATATCATGGTGAATATCACTATCAATATCACCATTAATATCAACGGCACGATATTCATAATGACTGTTACTGTCATTATTTAATATCATGATGAATTTTACTTTTAATATTATCATTGATATCAACGGCGTGATATTCATAATCAATATCACTGTCTTTATCAATATTATGATGAATATCACTATCAATATCAGTGTTAATAATGTCATAAAAAATATCAATATGAATATCATTCTCATGATTTAATGTCATGGTAAATATCTTTATTATTATCAATGTCATTATGAATTATCACTATCATGTATTATTAATACCATGATGAATATCATTGTCGTTATCAATATCATGATGAATATCACCATCAATGTCAGCCTCAGTAATATGATAAATATCATAATCAATATCACGATTATGTATTATGAATTTCATGATGAATATCACTATTAATTTCATTATTCCGACGAATATCATCATGATTATCACTAGCGATATCAGCATTGACATTACTGTCATGATGAATATCATTATCACTATCAATGTGGTGATGAATAACATTATTATTTTTACGGTCATGGTGAATATCATTATTATTGAGGTCATGATGGATATCATTATCAATATTAATATTATGATGAATATCATTGCCTATATGAATGCCATGATAAATATCATTATCAATATCACTGTCGTGATAAATATCATTTCTAATATCCATGTCATGATGAATATAATTTCCAATATCAATTTCATGATAAACATATCATCAATATTAATATCATGATGAAAATCATTGTTGCGATAAATATCATTGCCAATATTCACTTCATGATAAATATCATTATCAATATTCATGTCACGATGAATATCATTGCCAATATCAATGTCATGATGAATATCACTGTCGCGATAAATATCATTGCCAATATTAATGTCATGATAAATATCATTATCAATATTCATGTCACGATGAATATCATTTCCAATATCAATGTCATGATGAATATATCATCATAAATATTAATGTCATGATAAATATCATTATCATTATTACGATCATAGTGAATATCATAATTTTTAAGGTCATGATGAATATCAATATCAATATTAATGTTACGATGAATATCATTGCCAATATCAATTTCATGATGAATATCAATATCATTGTCGCGATAAATATTGCTAATATTCATGTCATGATAAATATCATTATCAATATTCATGTCACGATGAATATCATTTCCGATATCAATGTCATGATGAATATATCATCATTACTATTAATGGCATGATGAATATCATTGTCACGATTAATATCATTTCCAATATCAATGTCATGATGAATATACCACCATCAATATTAATGTCATGATGAATATCATTATCAATATCAGTGTCATGATGAATATCATCATTATTACGATCATAATGAATATCATTATTATTAATGTCATGATGAATATCATTGTCATTATTATCAACATTACTTTAATTAACAAAAATGAAAAGATTTAAAAAATCAATCCATCATTTTAAAATCGTAAAATGAACAAAAATTTTCAATTTATTTTTCAGTGTATATTATCATTGATGATGCTGTGTACAAGTGATATTTTTGTATTGATAACGTACTGCAGTATAGTGGAGTCATTTTTCATAATGATCTCTGTCGCTGGAATTTTATGGCTAAGGTACAAACGTCCGAACATGCTACGGCCGATTAAAGTAAGTCAATAAGTCAACATCATCATAATCATCATCATCAACTAAACTATCAGTTATTAATTATTACTATTGTTTTTAGATACCAATCTTAGTACCAATAGTATTCGTAATAATTTGTTTATTTCTGGTAATCGTACCTTGCCTCGAGCGACCCGTTGAAGTTGGCATGGGTGCACTGATTACATTATCCGGCGTACCGGCTTATTTTGCTGGAATTGTGTGGAAGAATAAACCAACATGGTTCCTCAATTTGAATGGTAAAATTTTTATAAATTCTGTAACTTAGCAAAAATATTATGTAAATTATTTTTCATTTACAGAAAAGGCAACCCACTTGGTTCAAAAATTGTTCATATCAGCCAGAGAAGAAAAAGATGATTAGAAAAAATTAGATAAATAAATTAACGAACAAATTTTGATTAACTGACATATTTTTTATGCTCACATATTTTAACTTAAACTAATTAATCATAAATCTTTTTTATTAATTAACAATTCGCTTGTCTCACATTAAATTTCTTCAGCGAAAATCTACCAAAAAATTTATACATTTTTTTTTGCTACAATATTTATTATTATTATACATAACATTGTATACATTTTTTAAAATACATATTTTAGCGTGAACTATATATATTCAATTTGATATAATACCTTCAAACATGTATGTACAATAATTCATTTTTTATTTTTATTTCTTGAAACTTTTATTAAATTATTTTATTTATTTCTTCTTTTTTAATTTTTAACAAAAAAAAATGTCGGAATGTGTTCAATAATTATTTTCAAATTAAAATTCTATCCAGCGAAGAAATGAATTGTATTAAACATTTTTTTAATAATGATAAATTATGCAGATCCATGAATATCTTCTGGATTAAACATACCCTTTATAAAAAAAAAAAAAAATATTATTTTAGTCGATAATTTGTGTTACAAATGTCATGAAAAATTATTGAGTTGAAGAAAGAATTTTAATTTTTGTTAAGAAGAAATTGATGAGTAAAAAATAATTTTTTTTTTGTTTAATAATTATTTATGACATTTTTAATGTAATTTAATGATTAAAGAAATAAAATAATATACCTTAGCACGTCGAAGAATAGAATCTTTACTAGCATCATAGGGATGATCTTTACTGGGTATTTCTAAGACTGCTGGGACAGGTTGAGTGTGACTATCAATGACATGACGAATCATTTCAGCGACCTGAAGAAGAAATAAATTTATTTATTTAGAGAAGAAACAAATAGCCTAATTACACATTTAATGAAAAGAATGAATATAAAATATATTTATTTAATAAAGAAATATATAAATTTATTTGTTTCTTCTTTAGATAAATAAATTTATTTATTTAAAGAAGAAATGAATAAATATTTTAATAAAATAAATAAACAAAAAATATAAAATATATTTATCTAATGAAGAGATGCATAAATTTATTTATTTCTTCTATAAATAAATGAATTTATTTATTTAAAGAAGAAATGAACCAATAAGTAAATAAAATGAATAAAAAATATACATATTTGTCTAATGAAGAAATATATAAATTTATTTATTTTCTTTTCAAATAAAGAAAAAATAAATAAATTTTTTTATTCAAAGAAGAAATGAACAAATAATTGAAGAAAATGAAAAAAAAATGTAAATATATTTATCTAATGAAGAAATATGTAAATTTATTTATTTCTTTTTTAAGTAAATAAATAAATAAAATTAATTAAATATTTTAATAAAGTGAATAAATAAAAATTATAAAATATATTTATGTAATGAAGAGTTATATCAATTTTTTTATTTTAAGAAGAAATAAATAAATTAACTTATTTTAAAAATTATATTAATCAAAATAACTTTATTAATTGATTTAAAGAAGAAACAATTTAATTAAATTAATTAAAAAAATCATAAATAATTACACCGTAAAAATTTTATTAGGAACTGTTAATTAATAAAAATTTCTTCACTATAAAATTATAAAAATAACAACTAAAAAATAGAGTTCAATTTTAGTGAAAAGATTTTTTTAAATGAAAAAAATTATCTTATAACTTAAAATTATTGATTTTAACATTTATACATACATTTTGATTGATGAGAATAATATCAATATCATCACGTTTCACAAATTGTTTAAATGTGTCTTCAATATCACCAACTGCAGTGTCTGTTTAAAAAAAAATTAATTATTATCATGAAAATATAAATCAATATCTCTTTAAACAAAATTCTTAATTAACAATAATTATACATACTTTTATCGACAACCATAAAATTCGACTGGCGATTTTTATTTATTTCGCCCACACCTCCCAGTAGAAATCCAACACAAGTATCCTGAAAAATGAAAATGAATTAATTTGACATTTTTTTTTATTTTTATAACATTGATAATTAATACTTACATTTTTAAATAAAAAAAAAAATTCGACTTTATAATTAATAAATTTATTAAACAAAAAATATTAAAAATTCCAAGTGCAATTTTTAAAAAATATTTTTTTACTTGTAATTTTTATTGATTTAAAACATCAAAAATTTTTAAGTCTGCTAATTTAAGTATAATAAATGATACTAGAGTTAACAATGAAAATTAAGTTAGCCGACATATAAAAATTTTTAGAATTTTTTTTATTGAAAAAATGATCAAAAAAAATATTTAAAAAATAATTTCATTTTTTAAAAACTTTAAATGTATTTTTTTAAAAATATTTTTTCGCTCTAATTTAATTAATGAAAAAAAAATCATAAAATTAAAAACGTCAGCTAATTTTAGTATTATAAGTTAACATACATTTGTCACTTTTTGACTTTCCAACAAATAAATTACTCTTAAAAAAAATCATTTTTAAAAAAATTATAACAATAACTTTTTGACACATCTACAAGTAGAATTTTATATAAAATTTTTCTTATAATTTATTTGTTGAAAAAAATCCTAAAAATAATTATAAATTATCTAACTTCACTAAAATTATAATAAATAATAATATTTAAAAATATACTTCTAATATTAAAAAAGAAAATTAATAATAATAAATAAAATTACCTCATCACCAATAACAGCAATAAGTTTTCCTTTTCCTGCAGAATGAAGAGCCATTATTAATAATTTATTTTTTCAACAATCAGATTAATTCAACACAAATTAACTCAATGTTAATATTTTTTAATTTACAATTATTGATAGTATTATTGTTAATAAAATCAAATGACTGTCACGCCTTTCTCGTGACTATTTTTCTGCTTATCTTTTTTATCAATTTTATTTAACCGAAAGTATATAGATTGACAACTCACAAAATATATATAAAAAAACACACACACTATAAATTTAGTTAGTTTGTATATTCTCCGCTAGGTGTCACATCTGTCTTGTTCTACTTTGTTTACTATTTCTAGTGTTACTATTATTATTATGTGACATGCAAATGGAGGCAAAAATATAACAAACAGCTGATGATTGATAATTGAAGGTAAAAATATTTTTTTTTTTAAATTGATTAATTAATTAATTAATTAATTACCGTCACCAGCTACTGATGAGTCTTCTCTTAATGGATGACGTTTTCGGTGCTCTCTATGTTGATTTGACTCTGACATTTTTATTTTTGTTTGTAAAAAGTAGAATTGCACTTATAAAAAAAAAATTAATAAACTTTTTTTTTTTTTTTAGATTTTGAAATTTCTTCACTAGGAAAATTGAAGCTTACATTTAAACTTAATAATAATTATTATTATAAAGGTTGGTGTTAATTTTTTAATTAATAACTTTATAATTTAATAATTTATTTTTTTGACAGTTTTAATAATTAAAATTTTAAAATGACAATTAAAAATGTTGATTGTTTTAGAGTGAGAATTTTGGTAGACTGAAGATATAAAAAGAAGTGAGTTATAATAAGATAGGATCTAGGGATTGAAAAATTGGCATTCAAGTGTTTAAATAAATGCTGGCTAGGCTCCAAAGATATTGTGACATAAATATATGAGAAAGCTAGAGGTTTGTTTTGTTATTTTAGACACTTTTAATTGTATTAAATTATGATACTTGAGTCAGCTGACAATTGTCAATTTTTTTTTATTTTTATAACAAATTTAAATTTAAAAAATGCTTATAAAATTTTTCACTGATGACTTTTTTTTTGTAATAATTTAATTGCTATGAAATTAAAAAAAAAATGTCTAATGTCTGTCTACTTCAGTGTCATTATTAAATTATAAGATACTAAAATAAAAAGACATCTGTCCATTTTTTTTTTTATTATAATAATAACTGAATTATTATTAAGAAAATTGTAATTAGAAAATTGCACATTTAGAAATTGAAAGAAAATTAACAGTACAAATTTTTTTTGATTAACATTGAATAAAAAAAAAAATTGTCAGATGTCTGCAGATTTCAGTATTATTAAATTATAAGGGATTTATTGAAGATAATTTTATGAATTAAATTTAAAGAAGGATGAATTTAATTTTAAAAATTATTTTATCATATAAATAAGCTGGTGACAAATTTTTTTTTATTCTCTTAATTATTTAAATTATTATTACTAGCAACCTTGCAGTTACTATGTGACTGCCGTGACTTGGGAACTATAATTAAATAAAATTTTGCTTTATTAAAGGGGTCTTCTAGTCTAGAAGCCCGAATTTCGAGCGTTTTTTGGCAGTCGATAAAAAAAAAGCATTTGATATTTTTATTGTCCATTTTTTTATCATTTGTTTATTTATATTCAGATGTTTAGATATATATTCAGATGTTTAGTTATATTCAGAGAGTACACAAAATTAATTTAAAAAAAAAAAATTTTTTTATCAAGTTATGCGTCCTTGAAGTAGAGGGGGAAAAAAGGCCGTGTCCTCGTCGCCATGATTTCTGCCCTTGTGGTCATCTGAAAAATAAAACAATGATGGATTCTTGATTAGTACAAATTTCGCTATCTCATGAACCAACAAAAAATAAAAGTTTGAAATTTTTAATAATTTTAAAAAATTTGACAGAGTTAAAAAATTATTGGAAAAATTGACCTTTCTTTTTGAGTAGCCGCCATTTTAGGAAAAAAAATTTTTTAGTTTTAATAGTTCATGAGATAGCGACATTCGTAATAATCAAGAATCCATCATTGTTTTATTTTTCAGATGACCACAAGGGCAGAAATCATGGCGACGAGGACACGGCCTTTTTGTTCTCCCCCTCTACTTCAAGGACGCATAACTCGATAAAAAAAATTTTTTTTTTTTTTAAATTAATTTTGTGTACCCTCTGAATATAAATAAACGAATGATAAAAAAATGGACAGTAAAAATACCAAATGTTTTTTTTTTATCGAATGCTAAAAAACGCTCGAAATTCGGGCCTCCAGACTAGAAGACCCCCTTAAGTAATTACTTTTGTTAAATTGCACTGTACTTTCTTAAATATTGACATTTTTAAAGATATAAGCTCATCCCGATGTTACACTCATCAAGAGCTTTCATTTTATTACCCACATGCATTTTCGATATATTTTTCATATATACAATATACATATATATAATATATATAAATATATGAAAAATTGATGTGGGTACTCAAATGAAAGCTCTCGATGAATGTAATGTCGGGGTGAGCTTATATCTTTAAAAATGTCAATATTTCACAAGATACGTCATTTCTTAATTATGTATCTAAAGATAGAGCATTTTCGAATGCAGCCTAAATACTTATCATAATAAATTTATATTTCCGCCGTAATATCCAAAATTTGATATCAATAATTATTAATTATTATATTAAAATTAAGGCAAAAATCCTACTTCTAATTATTACATAAAATCAATGCATTTATATTTATTTTTTTATTTATTTATTTACTTCTGGTAAAACATTCTATAGAGGTGCGATATATAAATACATTTTTATAAAAATTATGATCAAAGTCACTTACTTATAGTAATAAAAAAAATATATAAGGTAAAAGACCCAGTTATTGACACTGACCCAGTTACTGACACTTCTAACGTTATTTTGAATTAAAAAAAAACATTTCATTTAATGGTTTTATAAATTTTTTTAAAATTAAAATTAATTAATTATGTACGTAATTAATTATATTTCCAACCGTGAAAAAAAAATAACAATAAAAAAAATTCTTTAAGTTTTGAGTGATTGTGGAAGCCATTTTTAAGCTATATTCTAAATAGTATACGTAAGAGCGTTCATCTATCGAATCAATCAACTATTTATCATATAAGTATAAAAATATAATAAAAACTATATAAATTAGTTAATAATTATACATTATTTAGTTTTTAATTATAATATATCACTTTAAATAAAATTTATGTATTAAAATGTGGGTGTCAATAACTAGTTCCATTTTTTTAAGAACGCCGCAGTTATTGACACCCCAATTTTAACCTATTATCGAGGTTATTTGGTTGTTTACGTTTGAATGAAATATTTAAATATTTATATTTATTATACTTAATATATTATAATAATATGCTTTTATTTATAATAGTAGAGTTAAATTAACATTAAAAATTTTTTTAAACATAAAAAAAGTGTTTCAATTATAATACAAGTTTAATTTATCTTCTATTGAATGATTTTCTTTTATTTTAATTAAATAATGTAAACCTAGCCAATAATGAATAATTTTTATAAATGAGTGTCAGAATCTAGGCCAACGTCAGTGTCAGAAACTACAACACAAGAAATTTTGAGTGTCAGAAACTAGGTCCTACAACGTTACTGTTTAAAACATTAATTTAAATTATAAACTGGCCCCATATCATTTTTTCGCGTTCATATTTTCAAGAAATTCTAAATTTTTTTATGATGCAAAAATTATTTACTCCAATTAAATATTGTAATAATTATTGCGTTATAACCTCTGCCGTCACTCTTAGAGTGTCAGAAACTGGGCCCTTTACCTTATAACTTTATATAAAAATTTTCTCAAAATATTTTTTTTACTTCAGTAGAAATAATTAGCAAAAAAATTGCAGATTAAAAATGCCTGGACAAGTAAACCACCAAGTAAACATATCCCGTAAAACATTCCACACCATCTACGAGATATCAAAGCTTCTGAACACAAACCTCGACCAGACAACCCTGAGTATCTGCATTAGACTCTGCGAGAACGGAGTGAACCCTCAGGCGCTGGCAAAGGTCGTAAAAGAAATCCAGAAAGAAGTCAAGGCTCTAGAGAATAACGACACAGAATCCTCAAAAGCTCTCAATAAATGAATAAATAAATAATAATTATTTATTTTATATTAAAAATTAATTTATTCATTCAAAAATATTCTTTCACATCGGAATGAGATTTAAGGAAGAATTAGCTGCGTTACTTTGAATAACATGACTGATTTACAGCTCAGTTTTTTCTTTCTTCTGTAAAAAAAAAAAAAAAAAAAAAATGAAATTATTTTATTAATTTTTTTTATTGTAATAAAAATGTTTTGATAATTAATAATTGTAGTTTAAAATTTTACTTGAGCAGAATGTTTCCCGGGATAAATTTGTCCTTCAAGAGTGACATGCTCCAATTCTGGTTGATCTATCAGGAAGTTTTTGGCATCAACTGCTTGTGAGCCTTCACGGAACATAAAAACTGCCCGTTTTGGTTCAATAGGATACCTTTAATCAATTAATTAATTAATTAATATATAAGTAAGAAACATTTTTATAATTTCAATTTTATTATTCATTCTTAAATCTTGTGACTTTTAAATTAAGTACTTAGAAAAATTAAAACATACCTTTCAGCAATAATATGATTATTTTGTAAGCTTCCCTGCCAAAGACGGAAAATATTGTCGGCTTCAGTGTCTGTAAGATCTTTCTTTAAATCAACAAACATCATAATACTTTTGCCGACTTTTGTCATACGTAACAAATTATCTGGATCTGATGCGTCAATCTAAAAAAAATTAATTTAAAAATTTTGAAATTGTTCATATAAAAATCACTTAAAGGAAATATAATTTACCTGTGAGATATCGATTTGCGGTTGCGGGCGCAAATGTTCTGGCAGCTCATCGGGTTCTAATGGCTCTTCATCTTCCTGCAATTAGTTATACAATTAATAAATTATTAAATTATTAAATTAATAATTTATGAATTTATTTATTTAAATAAACAAACCCAATAGCCTAGGCCATTAACAGGGTTAATAATTATATAACGGTTAGTTCATAGAAAAATTTTTTGATGTATACAAGGTGACCTATAGCTAATTTAATAAACAAATAAATTTCATAAATAAATAATATGATATTAAAGATAATATCGAAGTCAGCTGACATCTGATGATTTTTAGGATTTTTATCGACAAATAAATTATTACAATAAAAATTACACGCTAGCTAAGTCAGGATGCATCTATGGGGTAGAAGTCTGGGGTTGGGTGAAGCAAAAGAAGATGGAGCAACTAAGAGGTCGTTACGCAAAAATGATCATGGGTCTAAACAGTAACACCCCGGACTACATCTGGAAAACGGAGGCAAACAGGACAGGAATGGAGTAAGAAGCTAGAAGAAGAGCCTACAGATATATTGTTGATGTATCTGAAATGAAAGATGACAGGTGGCCGAAAATTTGTCTCCGGGAAGAAGTAAGACTAATCCTGAATAAAAACCCCACAAATTTCGGTAGTAGGATGGTGAAAGCGCTACAAGAGACAGAGGAGATGACGACGCTACACAAGAATATGATGGAAAATAAAAACTTGGAGTGGATAGAGACCAAACTAAGCGAGAGCTTAAGAGAGCTAGAAACGAAAATAAGAACAGAAATAAGAGCCAAGGTCGCGTAATCAAGGTATTGGGATAAATATGAAGAGATAACAAGTGAAGAAAATTTTAACAGCTACTGGGAGCAAAAGCAATGGAAGAGCTGGGAAAAATAACAGTGGGCAAGACTGAGAAGCGGTAACCTAGGCAGAGTGGGAAATAAAGGCTACAGTGACACCAGCTGCAGGTTGTGCGGAAAAGCAGAGGAGACACTAGATCACCTGTGGATGTGCGACAAGGCAAAAAGTGCAATAAAGAAAGAGTGGGTAAAAGATATGGAAAACTGGAGAAATGGAAAAGAAGGTACTGAGCTGGAAAGACTCACAATTAATACTCTACAGGGTGAGCTACAGACCGAGATATGCAGATATGCAAGGGAGTTCGAGAAGCTAGTCAGGAAGACGCGAGAAGCCTCACAAGCAGGAGAAAAAAACAGAAGCTAGTGAGGAGAAAAAGTGGTGATACTAAACTAAGCAGTCACTTAGGCTCCTTTTTACTACAGTAAAATGGAGAATAGTAATAGGCACCAAAGATTTATCGTAGGTAATCGATAGGCGCAGGCCAGAAACCTAAAAAAAAAAAGAAAACAACAACAACCAAGGAGCAAGAAGTCCTCGTAGCAGCTACACAACTACCAGGATGAATATTAAAAATTAGTCTTTAAGTAACATAAATTGTATAAAAATCTTTCTCTATGTATATACACATATTGTTTTATACTATATTATTTTATTTTTTTTAATTCATTATCAAATTAATATTTGTAAGCGGAAAGGGATGTAAAAGGCCAATCAGGCAATACATTATATGAAATAAACTACTACTACTATTACAAAAAAAATTTTCTAAAAAATTCCACTTGTAGACGTTAAAAAAATTTTTATTGTTGTTTTTTTTTAGCAGTAATTTATTTATGACATTAAATTTAGCTGTCACTTAACAATTTTTTTAATTTTCTTTAATAAATGAGTTATGGCAAAAGAAAATCATTAAAAAAATGGACTTGTAAAAATTTTAATAAATTAAAAATGCAATTTTTTTAAAATAATTTTTTAAAACAAATTTTTTTGTTAAAAAAAATTAAAAAATTGTCAAATGACAGCTAAATTTACGGCCAGTTTTTCAATCCAGAATAAAATTTTATCCAATGATAAAATATATCTATATATTTCATACATATAAATATACTGGCAATAATAATTTTATCCTGGATAAAATTTTATCTCGGATTGAAAAACTGGCCCTTAATGTCATAATTTATTTGTGGTAAAAATCCAAAAAATGACAGCTATCAGTTAACTTCAGCTTCATTATTAAAATTGGCATGACATTAAAGTTAGCTGTCACTTGACCAATTTTTGATTTTATTTAAAAATTAAATTAATTCTAAAAAATGATTTTGAAAAAATTGCATTTTTAACTTTAAAATTTCTACATGTCTATTGTTTTTCTTATTTTTTAACAAGTTCTAAAAATTATTAAATACCTGCTAAATTAATTTTATGAAAATTATTAATTAATTATTATAATGTTTGTTAATTTTAAGAACTTTTTTAAACAAATAAATTATGGCAAAAAAAAAGTAGAAAAAAAATTAACATGTAGAAATTTAAAAAAATAAAAAATGCAATTTTTTAAAAATAATTTTTTGGAAAAAATTTATGTGTTAAAAAAATCAAAAAATGGCTAAGTAACTGCTAACTTGAATGTCATATTAATTTTCATAAAGTTAGCAGTCACTCGACAATTTTTTAATTTCATTTAACAAAAAAATTTGTTCCAAAAAATTACACTGTTCAGCTACTATAATTTTTAAATGTCAATTTTTTCTTCTCATTATTTTTTACCATAAATCATTTATTACAAAAATTCTTAAAATCACAAAATATCTGCTAAATTAATTTTCATTTCATATAAATAATTTTTACCTCCCACTGGTCGAATAATCTCTCCATATCAGCATCATTCATATCCAAGATACGTTTGTCTTTCCATGACTTAACTTTCTCTTCTCCACAATAAACATTAATTACAAAACATAAACAAATTACAAGCACTAAATTTTGATTCATTTTTTAAAAATTTTTCTCTATTTTTTTTAATATAGTTTTTAGGTTATACACTTTAGATTTTTATTTTTTAATTAAAATTTTACAAACTTAAAAATTTCAAATAGTTTTTTCAATTGTTCTAATTTTAATTAATTAAATAATTATTAAATTAACTTTATTTTTTATTCAATAAATTATTTTAACAACAATTTTCAATTGTTGACGTTCGGTAATTTTTTTCTGACGTTTTAAGTTTTCAATCGTAGATTCTGCGCATGCGCGGGAATTTTTGCGCATGCGCAAAAGTTCCCGCGCATGCGTGCAAGTTTTTTTTTATCTAGAACAAGCAAATTTACGGGAAAAAAAAAATTTGTTTTCAAAATTTAGACCGAAAATATGTTAAAAAAATTAATTTCTAAAGTAAAATTAATTAATTATTATAATAAGTTATTTGATAAAAAATCAAAAAATTAATTTAAGCGTTTACTGACATCTAGTGGAAAAATAACAAACTAAAAGTAGCGATAAAAAAAATTTAAATGTATTTTTTTTGACAGATGTCATTATTAACAGTAATGGCCGCGCAGCTGAACCGACAACCGTAGATAATAACAATAATTACAATAATAACAATATTTATTACAATAATAATAACAATAAGTATGCATAATAATTGAACGTGAAACTATTTTCAAAATTATAAACACTCATCACGCCTTTTGTCAAAGTTTATTGCTTTATTTGACAGTAACAATAATAACAACAATAATAATAAAAATAATAATTCTTCACTGGTAAGCATTTTAATTTTATCAATAAGTTAATGATTTTAAATCGATATGTGACACACATGTTTTTATTAAATTAAATTTACAAAAAAAAAATTTTTTTTTAATTGTGACGCAGTAAATTTTTTTTTTGTTTTATAGATTATCAATTTTTTTGAGATAAGATGGGAGTGATGAGTAATGATTGATAATTTTTTTTTTTTTTTCAACGTTGAAAAAAAAATTTGTGTCAAGTTATTATTTTTAATTAAAGGTAACGTGAGAATTAAAACAAAACAATTGTGTTAATTATTTATTATTTATTAATGACATTTAAGTTAGCAGTCACTAGACAATTTTTTAATTTTATTTAACAAAAAAGTTTTTTCCAAAAAATTATTTTTAAAAAATTGCATTTTATATTTTTTAAAATGTCAATTTTTTTTTTTCTAATTTATTTTTGCCATAATTTATTTGGTAAAAAAAATCTAAAAGTTAATAAATATCTGCTGAATTGATTCTCATTATTTATTGTTATTATGAAAGTGTAAAATTTTTATTATTGATTGTCAGACATTGAATTTTTTTTAAAATTTTATTTTTTAAAAAATATTTTTTTTAACTTAAAATTAATTTCACTAAATTAAAAAAAAAAATATTTTTAATTTATTTGTTAAATTTTTTTTAGTGCCACAAAGTACTTAATGTAATGTGAAAAATTTAAAAAAAAAAAAATGCCAAGTTTAAGAAAAAAAGTCGTAGGATTTATGCGACAACTGTCAATAAGTAACTTAACGGCAGCGGTTGAGAATATTGGTCACAATGACAACACACTGACTCCCAGGTCACCGCCGGCGGATTTTCCTGGTGGTTGTTTTGTGACTCGTTACTTAAATGGGTAAGAACTAAATTTATTTATTTATTAAATAATTTATAAGAGAGTTAATTTTTAACAAAATAAAAAATTTAGATTGGAGGAAAAAATAGAAGGCCCAGTGATTCTCCACGGTCGAAATCCCGAGGAACTCCCGATCAAAGTCTTGGAAAAGCTGGACGACAATGAAGAAGTTTTTGCAGCTTTCACGGGGCCAGATCGTGGGTTGACAACTGTCAATTTGAAGCAGAAGCACTTGAGTATTAGCGATCCGGATGTTGATTACATTGATATTCTTGATCAGAATGATCAGGAAGCTACAGGTAATTTTTTGCTGGTATCTTGGTTGCTTAGATTGAATTAGTGAGATTAAAATTGTTATTTTTGCTGTTGGTCAGCAGAACTTAAATCAGCGCCATCTCTGAGTAGTTACAATGATAGTTCCAACCTTTTAAAATATAATAGAGAAATTTTAATAATTTTTGATTGCTAAAAATTAATATCTAAATTAAAGAATTATTTATTTGCAATTCAAAATATTTTGATAATTTATTTTTTGAGAAGAAATGAAAAATTTTTGAGAAAAAAAAATTATAGTTTCTAAATTCTCTGTTAGATGGCGTTGTAAAGCGGATATGATACTACGTCACTACCCCGCGAAAATACAAATTTAAAAAATAATTTTTTAATTTAAAAATAACCTAACCAAATAAATTATTTAGATATTTTTCCTCTGTTTTGTTATAATAAATTTTTCCAAACTTTTAAAAAATATAAATGTTTGCTGTTGGTGAGTAGAACTTAAAACAGCGCCATTTGTGGATAGTTTCAATGATAGTTCCAACCTTTAAAAATATAATAAAGAACTTTTAATAATTTTTTATTACTAAAAATTAATATTTAAGTTAAAGAATTATTTATTTATAATTCAAAATATTTTGATATTTAATTTTTCAACAAAAAATAAGAAATTTTTGAGAAAAAAAATTGTACGCAGAAAAAAAAATTTTCTCGAATCAAGTATACAATTACTAGCCATGAACACCCGTTTCGCTGGGTCATTTTTAATAGTGAAGTTATTTGTTGATATTAGAAAATTTTTTGGGATGTTTTAAAAGTTGCGAAAACAATCCAGCATATTTTCGACCGATAAGAATACACTTTGGAGCTTTTTACTTTACTCGGAGTTATTCTAGATCATTCTAGAATTTTCTAAGTCACTCTCATTCAATCAGAATCTAAACGTAAATTTTAGAACTTCCCAGATCAATTTAGAATTTTCTAGAACATTCCTCATTTGATCAGAATTTAAACGTAGATTTGAGAACTTCCCATATCATTTTAAAACTTCTCAGATCATTCTAGAAATTTCAAGATCATTCTAGAATTTTCTAGAACATTATCATTTGATCAGAATCTAAACGTAGATTTTAGAACTTTCCAAATAATTTTAGAATTTTCTAGAACATTCTCAATTGATCAGAATCTAAACGTAGATTTTAGAACTTTCCAAATAATTTTAGAATTTTCTAGAACATTCTCAATTGATCAGAATCTAAACATAGATTTTCGAACTTCCCAGATCATTTTAGAATTTTCTAGAACATTCTCATTTGATCAGAATCTAAACATAAATTTTAGAACTTTCCAGATCATTCTAGACGTTTCTGGATCATTCTAGAATTTTCTAGAACATTTTCATTCGATCAGAATCTAAACGTAGATTTTAGAATTTCCCATATTATTTTAGGATTTTCCAGATCATTCTAAAATTTTCTAGAACAATCTCATTCGATCAGAATACAAACGTAGATTTTAGAACTTCCCAGATCATTCTAGAATTTACTAGAACATTCTTATTTGATCAGAATCTAAACGTAGATTTTAGAACTTCCCAGATCATTCTAGAATTTTCTAGAACATTCTCATTTGATCAGAATCTAAACATAAATTTTAGAACTTTCCAGATCATTCTAGACGTTTCTGGATCATTCTAGAATTTTCTAGAACATTTTCATTCGATCAGAATCTAAACGTAGATTTTAGAATTTCCCATATTATTTTAGGATTTTCCAGATCATTCTAAAATTTTCTAGAACATTCTCATTCGATCAGAATACAAACGTAGATTTTAGAACTTCCCAGATCATTTTCGAATTTTCTAGAACATTCTTATTTGATCAGAATCTAAACGTAGATTTTAGAACTTTCCAGATCTTTCTAGAAATTTCTGGATCATTCTAGAATTTTCTAGAACAATTTCGATCAATCAAAACCTTGATATACATATTAAAGCTTTCTAGATCATTCCAGAAATTTCTAGAATAATCCGGACTATTTCAGACCAATGATAGTCTCACATTTTTAAAGTTAACATCTTTCAACCCCTGTATCTTTTACACCCTTATAATTTTCGATTTGTAACCACCATAGTGCGCGATGGGAACCTTGTACCTATTGCCACATATAAACACTTTTCGTCTGCGATACGTAGTTTTGGCTGCAAAGTGAAATATAGGGACACACACCTCCAATTATATATATCGAGATGAAGAACTTAATATTCTTGATTTGAGTAGAAAAATTCTTGATTTAAGGAAATTTTTCTTGATTTAACGAAATTTTACTTGATTCAAGAATTTTTCATCTTAATTCAAGACAATTACCCTCTTCAAAATTATATTCTTGGTTCAAGAATTTTTCTCTTGAATCAAGTTAATTTTTTTTTCAGTGTAGTTTCTAAATTCTCTGTAAGATGGCGTTGTAAAGCGGATATGATACTACGTCACTAACCCGCTAAAATTCAAATCTAAAAAATAATTTTTAATTTGAAAAAGACCTAACCAAACAAATTATTCAAATATTTTTCTTCTATTTTGTTACAATAACTTTTTCCAAACTTTTAAATAATAACAAAATTAAAAAATAATAATGTTTGCTGTCGGTCGGTAGACTTTAAATTAGCGCCATCTCTGGGTAGTTACAATGATAGTTCTAACCTTCAAAAATATAATAGAGAACTTGTAATAATTTTTTATAACTAAAAATTAACATTTAATTTAAAGAGTTACTAGTATACGTTGGGCGCGCATGCGCGTGTCTGAATGTTAGTATGAAATTATATATATTTTCATGCTTAAGATATATTTGACCAATCACGTTACGAATAGTTTGTTTCCTTGTGTATATTTTCATATTTTTCATCTAAATTATTCTTGTGGATTTATTTGCAATTCAAAATATTTTAATAAATCATTTTTCGACGAAAAATGAGAAATTTTTGAGAAAAAAAAATTATAGTTTCTAAATTGTTTGTAAGATGGCGTTGTAAAGCGGATATGCTACTACGTCACCACCCCGCCAAAATTCAAATGTAAAAAATAATTTTTAATTTAAAAATGACCTAACTAAATAAATTATTCAAATATTTTTCCTCTATTTTGTTATAATAACTTTTTCTAAACTTTTAAAAAATAATAAAATTAAAAACCAATAAATTTTTACTTATCATCAGCAAAAACTCACTAATTTAATTTAAGAAAGTGTTAAAGTGCTTTTTTGAAGTTTTTTAACCTTAAAAATTCTTTAAAATCTGAAGAATTACTTAAAAATAATAAAATTTCAATATCAATAACTAATAATTTATTTTCTTAGCACTTCAAATAAATAAATATATATGTAAAAAAATAAAACTAAAATATTAACGCAGTTAACACATCAATGGATTGCATTTTTTCTGTGGCTGACAATCGTTGGCTGCTGATCCGTACAAACGAGTCATGCCCGATAGACAACAGTACCATAAAGATCCGAGCTGCTGGGAAGCTATACGAACCAGACAAGAAGTACTCTGCTGAAAATAACGAGTACACGTTCCAAGAAGTTGACCAGAAAAATTCTAACGTAAATTTGAACGGGAAGAAAATTACCGGCGTGAAATTTCTCTGTGAAGATGATAAAAAGAGTGATGATTTTGTGGACATGGCGACTATCGATGAGGGAATTCAAGCCTCGAGTGACAGCGGGGACAATGTTGACAACTCGGATGATGATAACAAAATTGACTTGATCCGCGTGTCTGATGATACGCTTGGTAACATAACCCCGACAGATGTTGATGTAAATGATATTATTCCGCCGCCAAAGGATTTTGCAAATGACATGATACCACTGAGAAAATCTAAAAGTGCTCCGGCGCCCTTCAAAAATGCTCAAAAAGGTTCTGATTGAAAAAGTTGCTTTTTTTCTGTCGAGCATGCTAGTTCTTCTTTTTTAAAAATTGCCAATTATTTCTTCACTAGGAAATTAAAAGAAGAAAAAAAATTAAAGCTTCGCATGGTTTTTATTTGCATATATATATTTATTTATTTGTATAATCTTTTCAAAATTGCATTACATGCTTGAAGAGGCATGTCTTCAAGAAAATCTATATTATTAAGAGAATAAGAAAAATTTTGTATCCAGAATAGTCATATGATAAAATCGGTTTTTTTAGTTAAATTTAGTGTCATTGCAAAAGTCGCGATTTGAATTTGTGCCTTTTCAAGATTTCATGTCATTCTGACAGATAGTCAATTTACGATGATTAGGCTGCATTCGAAAATTCTCTATCTCTAGATATATAATTAAGAAATGACCTTGTATCTTGAGAAATATTGACATTTTTAAAGATATAAGCTTATCCCGATGTTATAGTCATCGAGACCTTTCATTTGAGTACCCACATCAATTTTTCATATATTTTATATATTTATATATATGTATATATGAAAAATATAATGGTCATTCTCAGTTAAGACGTAAATTCGACGTCCACGGTTAAAAATCATCTTTTTTAAAAAAATTTAATTATCTCTTGAAGTTCGTGCTCATGTAAGTGGTCACTCAAATTCATTTCTTAATTTTATTTTATTTAGTCACAATTTTATCTCAAAGTCAGAAAACATCTCTCCCCTGGCTTGTCCCCGGGCTGATTCTGTTTATATATTAGTAATTTAAAGTGCTTAGAAATCAAATAGATTATTTAAATTATATATTTCAACAAAATAAATTGAATAAATTCTCGTAATCAAGCGAGTAAAATTGCATGATATTTTTTTTTTCCTAAAAAAAAATTACGTTTAAGTTTGTCCCCCACATTTTGCGTCTCGTCCCCTGGCATGTTTATTTTCCTGTAAAATCGGCATTTGTTTACCGACTCGCGGAAATTAAAGACCTTGAACGAACGTCGTTTAGTTTATACTTTGTAGTCAGGACCACTTGAACTAGTTGCGCAGTCATTTTGTTATTTATTTCATTACTGATACTCTGTGGATACAGTTAAGAACGAGTGAATGGAGTCTCTCCCCTGGTAAATTTTATTCTAAAAATATTTATCTAAAAATTTTAATTCATCTGTATGTTTACTTCTTTTTGTATATAGATTCTAAGTTTTCTTGGTTAATCACGCACAATAAATATATTTGTGATTACTTCTGTTTTTGTTACTAAAAAGTATCTCCCCTGTTCATATCTCCCCTGTCTTGTAAAGGCCAGGGGAAAGACACGAAATCCAGGGGAGATATGAAAACTTCAAACTAGAATTGTTTTTGCTATTTTTTTATTATTTAAAGGTTGCATATTCACAGCATAGTTCATTGAAAAAACTCGATTATGTTTTTTTTACATACTGTTTATCAAGTATCTCACCTGGTTTCTTATAAAACAAGATAAAATTAATAAATTGACTGACCGCCTTGCAGACACGTTTAAACGCCATATTAAAGCAAATTTTAAGGGAGTTGGGAAAGAACGGATAGGGGAAAGGGGGGGACCTACTCAGTGGGAATTTTTCCGTAATTGAAAAAATAATCAGACAGCCCAGACCAGTGTGGCCAGATCGTGCGATTTTTTTACCCCCACTTTGTACCGCTTTTCAATGTAGTCAGATGAGAGTGGCCTACAAAGTGGGGGTAAGAAAAGAGCACGTTCTGGCCACACTGGCCCAGACTGGGAATCGAATGATTGTTTTGATCGAAACATTATAAAATTTAATTAAATTTTCAAATTTTTTGTCGTGCCGCGTTTTATCAATAAGCGATTTACGTCTTAACTGAGAATGACCCATATCAATAATGCCTGTGGGTACTCAAATGAAAGCTCTTGATGAGTGTAATATGGAGATGAGCTTATATCTTTAAAAATATCAATAATTAAGAAATGACTTTGTTTCTTGTCAATTACTAACATTTTTAAAGATATAGGCTCACCCCGACATTACACTCATCGAGACCTTTCATTTGCGTACCCACATCAATTTTTCATAGATTTATATATATATATATATATATATATATATATATATATATATATATGTATGTATGAAAAATATATCAAAATGCACGTGGGTACTTAAATGAAAGCTCTTGATGAGTGTAACATCGGGATAAGCTTATATCTTTAAAGATATTAATAATTAAGTAATGACCTTGCATCTTGTGAACTATTGACATTTTTAAAGATATAAGCTCATTCTGATAATATACTTATGAAGCCCTTTCATTTGAATATCCACATGAATTTTTTATTATATATTTTATGTATTGTATCTTTCACAAATATCATATATATATATATATATATAAAATATATAAAAAAATGCATGTGGGTACTCTAATGAAAGCTATTGATCATTGTAACATCGGCATGAGCTTATATCTTTAAAAACGTCAATAGTTAAGAAAGTACAGTGCAATTTAATAAAAGTCATTATTTCAAAAGCAAAATTTTATTTATTTATAGTCTACAAGTCATGGCAGTCAAATAGTGACTGCAAGGTTGCTAGTAAATATTAATAATGTAATTTTAATTATTAATTTTTTTCAGCTTCGCTGTCAAGCAACGAGATGATAGCGGGAATTGAAAACTGGTTTCTACCTCACGAACTAGCCTATGGAATTGCGACGACTTTGTACGAGAAAAATCCGACCAATAATGTAACCAATGGAGAACCTATTGCAGACTGCTTTGGGATCGCTGCGCGACCTAATGCAGCCATTTTGATTCTAGCCGATGGTGTCAACTGGGGTATGTTATTTTATATAGAAGCTCGATGATATTTAGAAGATTAGTAAAAATTATTGGGATGAAATATAAAGAAGAAGTATATAATTTATTTGCTTAAGCAATTTTTAAATAAAAAAATTTTTTTTTAATTCGAATTTTGGCGGGGTAGTGACGTAGTATTATATCCGGTAAGCAACGCCATCTTACAGAGAGTTTAAGAACTATATTTTTATGTTGTTTTCTAAAAATAATAAATTGATTTTTGTAGTTTAGATTAGATTTTAGATGAAATAAATTAATAAATTTTTAATAAACATTAAAAAAACTACTTATGTAAAATAATAATTGATAAAAAACGCGGATTCACAAATATTTGACTGATCAATATTTAATAAAAATATTTTATCAGACCCCGACAAGTTATTAGTATTATATTTTCAAGCTGATATCAACATAATTAAAAATTATTCAAGAAAATAATCATTTTTTTTAATTATTTAGTATGATGAAAAAAAATGATCATTAAATATATCTCAAATAAATAATTTTTCACGTATAAATTGTAAGCGATAATAAATTGATATAATTTTTTTATATTACCGACGGTCGGTACTAAAAAATTTTCATCTTCAAGGTGTGAAAGCCAGCTTAGCAGCGCGCTCAGCCGTCCATGGAAGTATGGAGTACCTGAACAAAGCTTTGTTCACTCCGGCAAATAACAGTGGCGTAACGACAACAAAAGATGTGTTTGTTGCACTACTCCGTTCATTCCACGCCGCTCACTCGATGATTCTTCAAGAACAAGGGATGCTTACCACCCTGACTGTTTGCGTTGTCCTGCCAATTACAAGCTCTGATCCTAGCAAACATAAAAAATATGTTGCTTGTACTTGTAATGTTGGCGATAGTCTTGCTTATGTTTATTCCAAGTAAGTAATTCATTATCAATTTATTAGATTTTAAATTTCGCGCCAAAATGTTTTACAAAAATCCTAAAGATGTCGTCAGTAGCTTTTGACGATGATTTTTCTTAACCAAGATGGCGGATCACCAGTTTTAAGACTTTTTTGTTGTTTATAATTAAACTAAAAGAATTTAGAGTGTAATTTTTTGCGAAATTATTTTTTGGTATGGTATAAGTTTTAAAAAAATTTAAGATTGAAAATTTGAAGACTTGAAAAAAAAATTTTTAGTTACTATTAAGATGTTATAACTTTTTTTTTTTTTTTTAAATAGAAAAACTAGAGTTGGAGAAATAACGGAAAGGTCTTATAATTATTTTAATTAATTTTTAACGAACAATACTAATAATAATAATAATAGTAATAATAGTGAACAATCATTGAGTATTCATAATAATCGAACAAATTACGAAAATGAACACTAATTTTTATCTAATTTAAAAAAAATGTTACTTATATTTATGAGATTTAAAGAAGAACGGGGAATAATGAGATTATTAATTAACAATTATTAAGATTTGGCGATTAAAATAATAATAATTTTAATTTTTACCGACAAAATTTGAGTAAACAAATTACTTCCTGAAATTAGCACAATCCAGAGATACGGCAGTGTTCAGCGCCAAGTAAAATTTCACTTGGCGGCGCTAGTATCAAAAGACCGCGCAGCAGTTCCGATTGTTCCAACTGTTCCAATTGTTCCATGAGCGTATTTTTAACCAAAAACCAAAAATTAAATGAACAATTTGTTCTAAAAAATACTTAATTATAATAATCGACAAATTACTTATAAAATATCATAATTCTACCTGAGATTAAATTTAATTAATTATAAGTAAAAATATTCATAATAATAACTTGGTCATTATCTATCAAATAATTAACTGAAAGTACATTAATTAGAAAAATTGGAAAAAAAAATTTTGAGTTATCATTAAGAGGATATTTTTTTTTTTTTTTTTTTTTTTTTTATAGGAAAACTGGAGTTAGAGAAATAACGCGAGGATCTCATGATATTTATTGCATGCGTGACATGCGCGACGCATTAGGAGCACTGGGACCTGTTGACGGATGCAATCCAGAACTGAATAATCTAACTCTAGCAATGACAGAAGTTGATGAGTCAGACATTGTATTTTTAACAAGCGACGGAATTTCTGATAATTTTGACCCCGTGGTGGGTAAATTTGCCATACTGCCTGCCAATAGCCATAGTAGTAATAGTCAGCGTCCGGGAAGGAGTGACGCCAGACATCACACGCGCATGCGCAGCAGTTGTTCCGACAACAATGACTTGCCAGTGGTCGAAGCTTATCAGCGACACGAACTTACGTTGCTGCGCATGGAAGACTTACTATCACGAGGAGTTTCTGGTGACGGTCCACCCTGCAATAGTGCCAAAAAATTGTGCGAGTTGGTACTCGATTTTGCTGTAAGTTTTTTATATTTTTTTAATTATATTAGTCACCTTATAAGCGCCGGTTGATAAACACAATTTTTATCCCAACATAAAATTGAGATGAAATATGTGAAGCCAATGTAGTCGTAGTATGATTGGGCTAATATATTATAAGCATGAAAATATATGCAAACACTATATTCAAGTGCGCGCTTGCGCGTGCACGTTAAATCTCGTTTATTTTATAAAACAAAGTAATAAAATGACTTCGCTATGTTTTTGACTCGTGCGGTTAAATAAAAAAATTTGGCAGCAACAAGTTGTTGTGCCTTCATAGCAGATAAATTTAAAAATTATATAGAGTAATAAATTTAATTTAATAAATAATTATTGTTAATAAATTATTTAAGTTATTTTGTGCAATTTATTTAAGAACTAAAATTATTCTTTCTAATAAACATCAATTTTGAAAGTAAAGTTAGAAAATGAATTCTAACAAAGTTTCTATCTCTTTATTTTTTCCCAGCTGCACGGAAAAAAGAAAAATAGAAAAATTACGTTTTATAATGTAACGTGGCGCTCCGTGATAAAAACTGAAAAAATTATAGTTTCAGATTGTAACTATTACAGATTTTATAAGAATTACATTGTAGAATGTAATATTTACATTGAAAGCTCTGACAATTAACATTCAAAGTTTGAATTTAGAAAAATGTTATTTCGAACTATAATTTTTATAGTTTTGAATACGACGGGACACATTACTATTTATAATATAATTTTTCGAGTTTTCTTTTTTCCGTGTGTTCTTCTGGCATTGCCGAATCATCGGTAATGTAAATCGCACTCGATAAACAAGATAAAAAATTAAAGTTTAACTTTAATTATTTAGATAATTACATCGATAACTTAATATTGTTTGAATGTCATCATGTTTTAAATTTATTAAAGTTTATTGCATATAGTTTTTTATTTCTTAAAGATTGAGAGGTTAATATAGAAAAAAATAAAAAAAACGAAAGCATGTCAGCCATGAGAACCTGTCTATAAGACTTTTTTAATTAATAATTTACTATTTAATATTTCCACGTCGTGCATTTAACTTTTTAATGCTTAAAATTACAATGCTATGTATCTGCATAACTTTACCTTTTTTAGAAGTTGCATAAAACAGAAAAAAAAATTTTTCTTGAAAAAACAAAAAACACAGTTCTAAAAATCTCAGGATCTTTTAAGATCAGTGCAAGGTATTATACAAAAAAAATTGAGCCAAAATTTTAATGTCAACCGTCATTTTTGACCATTTTTAAAAATTCAAAATTTGACAAATTTAACATTTTTCAAAATTTTTTTTTCAATAGCCCTAAGTGTCCCCTTTCAAACAAATGAAAGGCCATTCCTGTATCTATAATAGCGTTCGAAATATTACAAAAACAAAATTGAAAAACTGGAAGAATCGCGAAATTTTGAATTTGCATATCTTTTGAAAAAAATTTTTTTATTTTTTTTCCTTTGGCAGAACTTTGTTATATGATAAAAGAAAACTTCTGACCAAAATTCATCCAAATTCATCCGATTAATCGAAAGGGATCGATTCCAACTATTAGTCGATTTGACATGGAATGACCCAATAGAATAAAATAAAATTTTTTGATTAGTGTAAAATAAAGCTTAATTAATTATAGATAGTTATTGTTGATAATTTATAATTTATACCTATAAGAAGACTTGACGAATTTCCAAAACGAAGTAAGTAGTAAATAGTAAAATATTTGAGCAAGCCCTTGGGCAAGACCAAGACTGAGTACGCAAGAACAAGACCAAAACCAAGACTGAATATGCAAGACTCAGACCAAGACCAAGACTACAAGTATTTGAGCAAGACCAATACCAAGACTGGACAAGCAAGACCAAGACTGTCCTGGTCTTGGTCTTGGTCTTGTTTTGCTCATCACTATGCATCTTGAGCAAATCTTGAGCAAGTCACGCTTCAACATTTGCTGTTAGTTTTTGGTTCACAAATGCTTTAGAAATGAACAAATTACTGAAAATTACGAATCTTGAGCAAATCTTGAGAAAGTCATGGGTAAGTGTCTGTTGTGAGTTTCTGATTCAAAAAATCTGTCAGAAAGTTTTTCAATGCACATTGCATTAGACTTGTCTCATATTCTTGCAAAAGATATTTGGAACTAGTTATGTATAAATCTTGAACCAATTCTTTTTACATGAACTTGAGCAAGACCCACATGTAAAAAAAGATACTAGCAACTAGGGGTTTTGCTCAAGACACTGGCACCTAAATCTTGCTCAAGCACATGGTACATGGGAAGGAGATAAAAAATGTAATTTTTGAAAATTAATATCTAAGTAACTAAACGGTGAATCTTTTTAAAATTTTGGGATTAGATAAATTACGTATTTATTTATACGTATACTTAATTTCAAAGCTCAAAGTTGGAAATTATTTTTCACATTAGATTCGCTTGAACTTCCTTAAACTTGGAAAATTTATTTAACATCAGCTAATTTTATTTCCGTGCAGGTTCGTATTACAGCCGCCAAAAGACGTATTTTAGAAGACGCTGACCTATACTACAGCCAACACAAAGACGGACAGTTGGTACAACTGTCAAAGCTAGAGCAGCGCTCTCGCAGGAAAAAAATGCTTGACAAAATGTCAATGGTGCCAGGTAAATTGGACCACGCAACAATAGTTGCCTACGTTGTCGGTTCATTCAAAAATACTGATTGAACAATTTTATTACACTATACCTAAACTCCAAATTTTATCGCAATACAATATTTGTTAAATATTTTTTTCTTATATATTTATATTAACATTTACAGATTTTCTATAAATATTTAATTATTATTATATTTACCAAGTAGTATATACTAATGTCCTATTAATCAAAAGTTATTAATCTCACTTATTAATAATTATTGTATTAATTAATTAATTCACTGCCTAATTAATTATTTTCGAGGCCTACGGATTAAATAATAGGAATTGGATTTTAATTGTTTATTATTAATAAACTGATGAGAATCAATATTGACTTATTGACGTAATAAACTATTGATAATAATGACAGTAATTACTATATATTATATATTATACTATATATAAAAATAATTGATATTTTTGTAGAAACAATAGAATATAAAAAATTTAATTACGTAAACTTCCTGTTGAGAAAAACAAAGTATAAATTTATTTATTTTATGTCTATTAATTGCACAATTAATCGAGGCAGCTTACAAAATAATTATTAATTTCTTTGTAATAATTATTATTATCATTGTTGGTATTATTGTGATCATAGATTTATTGTAAGTTAATCATTTTTCTATGTTACTTATTTTTATTACATATCGTCACATTTTTTACTTGTATTTGTATATCTTTTTATATTTTCATTTGTAATTAATCTAAGTATTAATAAAGCTATGATTTGTTTAAATCTAAAAAAGTGTGGATTTATTTTGCAACTAGCAACCTTACAGTCACTATGTGACTGCCGTGACTTGTGAACTATAAAAAAATGAAATTTTGCTTTATTAAATAATGAATTTTGTAAAATTGCACTGTACTTTCTTAAAGATATAAGCTCATCCCGATGTTACACTCGTCAAGAGCTTTCATTTGAGTACCCACATCAATTTTTCATATATTTATATATACTATATATATCTATATATGAAAAATATATCAAAAATGCATGTGGGTACTCAAATGAAAGATCTTGATGAGTGTGACATCGGGGTGAGCTTATATCTTTAAAAATGTCAATAGTTCACTAGATACAAGGTCATTTCTTAATAATTGACATTTTTCACGATGTAAACTCATTTCGATGTTACACTCATCGAGACCTTTCATTTGAGTACCCACATGGCATTTTTTATGTATTTCATATATATGGTATTTATGAAATATAAATAACATATAAAATATACTAAAAGTTCAAGTGGGTACTTGAATTTAATGATTTTTGTTAAATTGCACAGTACTTTCTTAAATATTGACGTTTTTAACGATGTAAGCTCATCCCGATGTTACAATTATCAAGGGCCTTCATTTGAGTACCCTCATGCATTTTTGATATATTTTTCATATATTTGTATATATAATATATATTTTAAAGATATAAGCTCATCCTGATGTTGCACTTATCAAGTGCTTTCATTTGAGTATCCACAATCATTTTTGATAGATTTTTCATATATCGACGTTCTTATTAGCAAATTGTCTAACTCCATTTTAGAGAATCTTCCATTTGTATGAAAAAAACAATCAGTTCAAAGTTTATTATCACTTTAAAAAACCATTTAATATCATTAATATCTAATAGAGATATAATATTTTAGTTTGAATCATTGAAATAATTTATAATTGGACTATTGCTTCATCAAAATGTTAAAAAATCACCCTCTAAAAAATAAGGAGAGGCAAATTGCTAATTAGACCGTCGATATATATATATATATATATATATATATATATATATATATATATATATATATATATATATTAGAGTGGTCCAAAAAAAAAAAGTTTTTTGCCTATCATCTTAAAAGCTTCTCTAAGGTATAAAAAAAATTCCCTTCAAAGCGCAGCTTGATATCTCAATTCTTCATGAAGCTCAATGAATTTTTATTTTCCCATTTAAATAACACGTAAAAAAATTTTATTTACGTTTTTATCCAGCAATAATACGAAAAAAAATTTTTTTGTATTTTTCCTCAATTATTCTTGTAGGAAATTTAATTCTCTACAAAAAAGTACTGAGGTAGTTTCTTCGTAATCTTAACGAGTAAAAAGTTATTGAGCTTTAAATACTTGCACAAAAAAAATTTGAACGAAGATAGTTTCAAAGCAACTTTTCGAAAACTTTTCGGTAACTGCATGTATTTATTTCAAAATTTATCAAACTAGACTGTTTCTAATATAATTAACACATGTCTTTTGGTGAAGTATTAACTGTGAATGATGAATAATTTCTCTCATTACAATTTGGATATTTTTTCCTATGAGCAGTGATTTATTAAAATTGAACTTGAATTTCATTACGGAATCTGAATCAAGAGCAAGCTAGTACTTCCGGATGTATACCGAATTTAATTTTTTTATTTAAGAAGATGTAGGACAGGTAGAACAGGTGAATATTTAAATTTTGAACATGATGCTGGGACGCTTTTTGACCGAATGAAAAATCACGAAACTTTGCAGGAGTACGTAAATAGAAGTCCTTCGTGAATTGATTCTTTTATTTTTAAATTTAATCATTGAAAAAAAAAATGATAAATAAACAAGTAGAGTTAGTGCGGAAAACTGCCTTATCTCAGGAGTCATCACATATTTAAGTAAATAAGCTTGACTATAAAAAATTGCTAATAAACATACAACCAATATAATCTTTGAGACTGATTTAATTTTTGGTTATTTCTTATTTTAGTTTATATGACTTATAAGACATAATTATTAAAATGCAGCTAGGTTGAAGTAAAAACTAATTGTCAACAAAAATTTAATTTACTATATATCTTCATGTAGGCCGCAAGAGAGTGCTAAAAGTAAATTATCTAGTTTAATTTTTTAAGCAGTGGTTAGAGTATTTACAAAGTCTGGTAATCTCCTTCAGTGCATTTAACATGTGGTTCAAATAAACAAACCGATATATTGAATTGTCATTTGTTATCACTGGTCCAGACTGAATGACCGATATCAGACTGTATACTATGTTTTTAAGAAAAAAATATAAATGACTTAATCAAATACTTTAAAACAGAAAATGTGATACAACATGGATTCTAAAATCATATCTGATTAAATTTTCTTTTATTGCGAATATTTAAAGCTTAATAACTTTTACTTGTTAGGATTACGAAAAACTACCTTAGTACTTTTTATAGAGAATTAAATTTCCTACAAGAATAATTGACGAAAAATACAAAAAAAAATTTTTCGTAGTTTTACCGGATGAAAACGTAAATAAAATTTTTGATGTGTTATTTAAATGGGAAAATAAAAATTCATTGAGCTTCATGAACAATTGAGATATCAAGCTGCGCTTTGGAGAGAATTTTTTATACCTTAGAGAAGTTTTGAAACAGCAGCACTTGAAAAAAAAAAAAATAAAAATGTTTTTGGACCACTCTAATATATATATATATATATATATATATATATATATATATATATATATAATATATAAATATATGAAAAATTGATGTGGGTACTCAAATGAAAAGTCTCGATGAGTGTAATGTCGGGGTGAGCTTATATCTTTAAAAAAGTCAATAGTTCACAAAATAAAAGGTCATTTTTTAATTATTGATATTTTTCACGATGTAATTTCATTTCGATGTTACACTCATCGAGACCTTTCATTTGAGTACCCACATGCCATTTTTTATATATTTTATATATATGGTATTTGTGAAATATATATAATATATAAAATATACTAAAAATTCAAGTGGGTACTTAAATTTAATGATTTTTGTTAAATTGCACTGTACTTTCTTAAATATTGCCGTTTTTAAAGATATAAGCTCATCTTGATGTTACACTCATCAAGAGCTTTCATTTGAGTACCCACATCAATTTTTGATATATTTTTCATATATAGATATATATGATATATATAAATATATGAAAAATTGATGTGGGTACTCAAATAAAAGGTCTCGATGAGTATTATGTCGGGGTGAGCTTATATCTTCAAAAATGCCAATAGTTCACAAGATACAAGGTTATTTTTTAATTATGGAACTAATCGTTTTTTATTTTTTCCAATCTACGTTTGGTATCATTCTATAGAATAGATTTTTCATAAACTATCACTTTCCGTTATTGAACAATAACACTCATAAGAGCTCATGTATTTTTGCAAAACTTTGATTAATTATAATTAATAATATAATATAATATAATATAATTATATCTCTTCAACAGTGAGGTTAAGAAATCTGATTTTTTTTTATAAGTCCATGTGAATATAATCTTCCGAATCAATTAAAGAAAACTTGGAGTCAAGTTTGTGGGAACTGGCTACAAAACTATTTCAAAAATTCTTTCAATTTGAAAGTTCCCGCCTTTTTTAAATGTAGTTCTTTTATTTACCACTAGGTGGCGCTCGAGATGTTCTTCTCGCATGTGCAGTAGCATTTATGGCATTTTTAAAATATTTGTGCAACTTTTGACCACAGAGAGTTTTTTCAGGCTTTCTTATTGATAAATTACGGAATATTCAAGATTTTTGACCTTCTATAACGAATTTCTGTACAATTTTCAAATAAAAAACTGTTTTTCGATAAAAATAGTGAAAAAAATTTGGGGTTAAGTCACTTAATCATAACAAAGAAGATGATATAAATTACAAGATCCAGTTATAATATTTTATTTATTTAAAAATATGATAATAATTAAAAAAATTACAGGGTAAAGAAGAAATAAAAATACAAATTTAACTTTAAACATTTTCGTTTATTTTTTTTTGTTTTTTTTTCATGCAATTTTTTAAAAAGTGTATGTACAAGTCTTTTTAAATTTCAATAATTATGCAAATGTAACAATGTGAAAAATAATTAATTAATAATTACATAATTAATTATTTGTAAGTACAGGTCGTTTTTGTTTCGTCGTTGACTAAAAGAAAATAAATAATAAAAAATAAATAAAAAAAAAATTGTGACGAAAAATTTCGACCTGATTTAAAAAATAATTATTTATATATGTATATAGTTATAATAATTTTTATACAATAATTACTGTACAAAATAAGTAATTAACTAAATTTTTTTTTTTTTTGTATTTAAAATTTTTTTGATATTTTCTAATTATTTTCAACAACTATTTACATTTTATCGACAGCCGATCACTTGAAAATTTTTTAATAGTTAAGTGAATACAATAATAATTATTTTAATTCATTTTTAATTAATAATAATAAAAATAATAATAATAGTAAACAATGATTGAGTATTTATAATAATTGAACAAATTATAAAAATGAACACTCATTTTTATTTAATATAAAAAACGTTACTTATAATTATGAGATTTAAAGAAGAAAATGGAATAATGAGATTATTAATTAACAATTATTAAGATTTGGCGATTAAAATAATAATAATTTTAATTTTTACCGAAAAAATTTGAGCAAACAAATTTCTTCCTGAAATTTGCACAATCCAGAGACACTGTAGCGTTCAGCGCCAAGTTTAATTTCACTTGGCAGCGCTAGTAAAAAGACCGCGCAGCAGTTCCGATCGTTTCAACTGTTCCAATTGTTCCATGAGCGTATTTTTAACCAAAAACCAAAAACTAAATGAACAATTTGTTCTAAAAAATACTTAATTATAATAATTGACAAATTACTTATAAAATATTATAATTCTACCTGAGATTAAATTATCTATCAATAATAATAGTAATAATAATAATAATAATAATAATAATTATCATCAGTAAAAATACTCATAATAATAACTTGGTCATTATCTATAAGATAATTAATTAAAAGTACATTAACCAGAACAACCGACCCAGAAAAAAAAAACAAATTTACATCAAAACATTGAGCAGTTTATGAAAATTGAGCGAAGAAATATAAATGCAAACATGGCAGCTAGAATAATTAAATATGTCAGTTCAAAAGGGGGCTATGAAATATGGAACTCATTATCTAAAAATTACTGATTTTTGTGATAAGTAGTGGGCTTTGAGGTTAATTGTCGTTATTAACCATGTTTAGGGTTATCATTTGATTTATCTGAACGCTCGGTCCGCGGTAATTGTCGTTGTTAGTGCGCGAATTGCTGTTTTGCGCACTAGGTGTTGGTCCCGTTTCTTCTGGCGATTCTGAGCTGGATGAACAATCACCACGTACTAGCACAGTGTTCAGTACATTGTCTCGTTGTTCCGTTGCAAATTGATGGAATGCGCGGGCTGGTACTTGGATTGTTACTTCTCTGTAAGAAAAAAAAATTATTATTATTATTGGCTAAGAATAACCATTAATTATCACTATATTGTTCTTAAATTTATTAAAGTACTTAGAATGTTAATAAAAATTGTATATTTTTTATGCAATTTTTATAATGGAAAAAAAATTTTTTTAATTAATAGTTTTGAAAATATTTATTTATTAATAGAAGAAAAAGGTTAACTAAAGAAAAATTTATTGAATGTTATTGAGAGCAAGTAAAAGGAAAATATCTGAGTAATTTATTTGTTTATGTGATTTTTAAATTAAAAATTGTTTTTTTAAATTTGAATTTTGGCGGGGTAGTGACGTAGTGTTATATCCGGCGCGCAACGCCATCTTACAGAGAGTTTAAGTACTATATTTATTTTAATGTTGTCTTCTAAAGTTAATAAACGGCTTTTTTGAAGTTTAAATTTAATTTTAAACATAAAAATAAATTTTTAATAAGGAATAAAAAAATTATTTATGTAAAATAATAAGTTACAAAAAGCACGGTCTGATAAATACTGAACGATATTTAACAAAATACAAGAGTATAGCGTACTTTTTTATTTTTAATTAAAAAAAAATTTAATTGTTAATCTTAAATGTAGTTTAAGTAAATATCCTATCAAAAAAATCCACATGAGTTTATATAGGAATCCACGGTAATCGGAAAAAATTTCAAAGTTATTAAAAATTCATATTATTTCATTAAAATTATTACGAAATAAAAATTATAATAACCACCCCCACAATTTTCCTGAAAAACAAGCACCCTCAGAATAGATCGCTCCATTTATTGTTACAAAAAAAAATATTATTATTTTTATTATTGTTATTATTGTTATTATTATTTCTATTTTTTTAATTTTTTTATTCCGAAGATCGGTGATTTCATTAATTGAAGAGTTCAGTAATTCAAAGCCAACTTTCCCGATCCAAATTGACGGTAGACTAAATTTTAAATTTCATTAAATTTTAATTTTTACTTATTATTTATTTTCACCACCTTATTGTCGGTATGAGCACTCATACTATCTTTGGGTGAATAGATCTAACAATTAAAAATCTTTATTTAATTAAGATTAAGCAAAGATGTTATATTCTTTACTCAGTGAGACTTTTTTCGGCCACCGAATGGCCGAAAAAAAATAACATCTTTGCTTAATCTTAATTAAATAAAAATTTTTAATTGTAAGATATATTCACCCAAGGATGGTATGAGTTCATACCGACAATAATGTGGTGAAAATAAATAATAAGTAAAAATTAAAATTTAATGAAATTTAAAATTTAGTCTACCGTCAATTTGGATCGGGAAAGTTGGCTTTGAATTACTGAACTCTTCAATTATTATTATTATAATTATTATTATTATTATCATTGTTATTATTTTTATTTTACAATAATTTCAATGAAATAATATAAATTTTTCATAACTTTAAGGAAGTACGAGCGCTAGGCGGGGTGGGGATAGATATCCACTCTAGCGCGGTAAGGGGAAAGCAGTAACTATATGATTTTTCTCAATATATAGATATACATTTAACATTGGCTAATGGCGGGATTTATTTTTCTTTTAATTAATACACTTTAATTAGTCGGGCAAGTGTTAATTTTTTTGAATTAAATTTATCACTAATATATTTACTTTCATCCATAAGTTTTTTAAAAATATTCACCGACAGTTTTACGAGAAAAATACAGAAATGTATCAATGTTTGGAGGTTACCCCATAAGACCAATGTTAAATTGCTCAACTTTAAAGTTAATTATTTATTTAAATAATCGGGCAATCTCCTTCAAATTTTCAGAATTTGTTAAGACATATTTAAACTTCATATTAAAAAAAAATCAAGCCTGTTATCAAAAGTTGTCTTGGTGCTCGTACTTCCTTAAAATTTTTTCCGGGATTCGGAATCCACATAGGAAAGTATGAATTCGTATAGGAACCCACATAGGAACCTGTGCCCAGATAGCAAAATGACGTATTAAGTTATTCCGAATGAGCTCAGATTTCTGATTTGGACGTCAGAGTCTACGTCTAAAAGACGTCTTTAAGACCTTCTGAAGAGGTCGAATGCGCCGCTTATTGTAGACTTTAAGAACTCATCAAAACGAGCTCTTAAAGAGCTCTTTTTTCTGAACTCGCACAAATGAATGATTTTTTATCTCTATACGCTATTATAATGATAACAATAATAAGAACACAACAAAAATAATATTAATAATAATAATAATAATAAAAATAAATTATGAAAAATAATTCAGAGTTTCATGAAGCACCGATGCTGATTTCGAATGTTTATTATTTTAGTTAGACCTAATATTGTCGGTTTACAGAGAGAAAGTGAAAATCGCAATTGCCGTGACTAAGATTCGAACCCGAGTCGCGCGCGTGCTAGATTGATACCTAACCCCCTACGCTGTTCAAACGATATGTCATTACACATCTCATTATTCTTATAAGCTAAGTTTATATAGTGATGAAATGTTGCGACCATTGTCTATATTATTTATTCTATTTGATACTGTGTATCGATAGAGAAAAAGTAACTTTTACGAATATTTATATACTAAAAAATATTCAAAAGTCTACCTGTAATATTTTTTTAAATAGTCTATATAAATTTTGTTTACTTTTCACAATATAAAATCTAATAGATAAATTAATGAATATTAAAAATTCAACAATAATTAATAAGTATATAGTTATAAGATATCGTTAAATTCGAATAAAATGTTTAAAATTGATACATGCAAAGTACTCCTTAAATGTAGAAAGTTCACATAATTTTTTCAGATTAGAATCCAATTTTATTATTTTATCTAAATTAGTTTGATTACGAACCAGATTTTAACATTATTGCCTATTACTTCATAATATAATTTAAAATTTTTGAAAAATTTAATTAACCTGGATTAAGAGAAATGAGTTAACCTATGCCAAGTGTATATCTATATATTAATCTATTCAAATTGTTTTAAATCATTTAATTCGAATTATTTTTAATCATTTTCAATTTAATTTCTCAATCAGGAAAGTAATAAATGAAAAATGAATAAGATTTTGACAGCTTTATATTAAAAAGAAATTTGTGTTTTTGTTTATAATGTCTATAAGCTCATTATACGCAACTCAAAAAGAAGTCCAAAAAAGGGACTCAGTTAGATGTCAGAAAATTAACTCCAAACTTATGAGTTCATTAAGAGCTCTTAGTTCTGATCTCGTAAAAAAGAGCTCCTTAAGACGTCACATTAGGACTTCTATAAGAAGTTTTTTAAAAGACTTCATACTGAAATCGTTCTGACTTGGATGCTGACTGGGTGAATACATGGATTCCTATAGGAATCCATATAGGAACCTGTGGATACATGGATTCCTATATGGGAAATCCACATAGAAAATATGAATTTCTATAGGAATCCACATAGGAACCTGTGGGTTCATGGATTTCTGTATGGAAAGTCCACATCGGAAGTATGGATTCTTATAGTGAATTTATCTAAGTGGAATAAACATAGGCCTTGGAATAACGTGACTTAGACCAGTGAGTAGCATAGAAGACTGTCAACCATGAGGTACTGGGTTCAAGTCTATCAGACGCGAGCAGTTTTTTCATTAGATAAAATTACAGAATCCGTTTTTCAGAATTAATTTCAGTTAATAATTAATTAATTTATTTTTAATTAATTTAACTAATTTACTTTATTAACTTTACTTTATTTACTTTATTAACTAACTAGCAGTTCACCCCGGCTTCGCAGGGTATTTAACAAAAATTTTCAAATTATTCATAATATAAGATAGCCTATGTCACCCGGGGATAGTGTAGCTTTCCAACAGTGAAAGAATTTTTCAAATCGGTTCAGTAGTTTCGGAGCCTATTCAATGCAAACAAATAAACAATCAAATCCTTCCTCTCTATGATATTAGTATAGATAGTATAGATTTATTTTATAATTAATTAATTAATTGATTTTTAACTTCCCGCTAAGAGAATCGAAGATTTTAAAAAATCGGGAAGTTATTGTTTTCACCCCGTTTTGCAAAAATCGAGTTTTCATCAGATCTCGACGTTTGAAGATCACAGGAAGCTTCCCTGAATATCCCCGCGAGGTTGTCACGGTGTCTTTATGTGTGTGTGTGTGTGTGTGTGTGTGTGTGTGTGTATGTGTGTGTGTGTGTGTGTGTGTGTGTGTGTGTGTGTGTGTGAAAGTATGTGAACCGCTTATAACTTTTGAACGGCTTGACCGATTTCATCGTGGTTGGTGCCATTCGAAAGGGCTTGACCAAACTTAGATTTTGAAAACTATTTAAACCGATTCAGATGAGTAGATTTTGAGAAATTTTCAAAAAACTGAAAAAAAAATTTTTTTCAAATGTGGTTTTTTGGAATAACTTTTAAACGGCTTTATGGTTCAATTCCAAAAACTAATCAGCTTTTAACCTTGAAAAATCACGTCGATCGCCACCAGTCCGGTCAAAATCGGTTGATTCGTTCGAGAGATATCGTGAACGAAAGAAAACCGAAAAAAGTGTTTTTTCGGAATAACTCCGAAATTCCTAGCGCGATCAATTCAAAATTTAAGATTCTTTGTGAGGCTTGAAAAACTGCGTCGAATGCTGCCAACCGCGTGAAAATCGGTTTATTCATTCAAAAGTTATTGCGGTTTAAAAATTCAAAAAATAGTGTCTTATCAAATCTATCAGACTTTTGAACTTGAAGAGCTCAAAAGCATAGGAAAGCAATCTCTTTGAGCTCGGAGAGCTCAAGATAACCCATAAATTGTATTTTTAAGCTCGAAGAGCTCAAAAACGTCATTGGTGCAATTTTAAGCGCCTAAGTATGGAATTAGCGGGAAGTTGCAGGGATGGCCTTTAGGGTCAACCGTTTTCCTAATTTTTTTGATAGGGTAATTACTTTTTATTGCAAATTTTTTATTCCTAACACATATTATTATAAACCTAATTTTTGTTTTTCTATTGATTAATTTTATGTTTTTAATTGTATATCACGTCTCTTACATAACCCACAAGTCAAAATTATTTATAAAAAAAATTTAATTTAATTTTAAAACATAAAAAAGAAGAATATAAGTAACTGCGCAAAATAAATAAAAACCCGAAGATAATTATAAAATACAAGAAGCGTAATTTTCATGGTGACTCACAAACAAGTTTGATGCGTAATGCAAGTAAGTATAGTCCGCACAACTCGTAATTTATTTTTTAAAGGTTAGTTTTATTTTTTTTTTATTTTGTTTTCTTCTTATCTTCTAGCTCTTGCTCTTGGATTGTATTAAAGCAGTGTTATGTTTAGTGCTAACACAGTCGACAGTTTAGTAACAGATGGTAGAGTTAGCGAACTATAATGAGCGCGGGGATTCCCTGGTGACGCTGATGACTAACCCGAAGTAACACTCAAATAGAATTACACTTTTAACCACGTAACAAATATCTTCGCAGGGGGTCGGTAAGAAAACTTAAACTTATAATTAGCAACGCTAACCTCTTATTTTGTTTTAGTAATTTTTTGGACTTACTCAGGCGTCCAAACACTTGGGGTGGTGTCTTCATCTTCAACTTGCAGCGACGCGAACATGTTTGTAGATGTGGATGTTGTCGTCGTTGTGTTCCCCGAAGTATCTGGATCATCGTGACCGTAATTTGGGTTGCTGTCAACCCAATTTGGATGGTGATAAGGCACTGCGCGAACCAACCGGTTCTTATCTGTTGGGCTGTTGTTGTTGTTTATCACCGAGGAGTAGATTGGCGGGTCATCGTCCGAGTAGTATTTTGTTGACAAATACACTTCACCTGAAATTATCATTATTTTATTGTTAGGTTAATATTGCACGACTCATAAGGCGAAGCATCAAAGAGTGCTTTGCGATGAAAAAATTAATAATATCTAGCAACCTTGCAGTCACTATGTGACTGCCGTGACTTGTGAACTATAAATAAATAAAATTTTGCTTTATTAAGTAATGACTTTTGTTAAATTGCACTGTACTTTCTTCACTATTGATGTTCTTAAAGATATAAGCTCATCCTGATGTTACACTCATCGAGAGCTTTCATTTGAGTACCCACATGCATTTTTGATATATTTTTCATATATTTTACATATATATTATATATATATAAATATATAAAATATATGAAAAATTGATGTGGGTACTCAAATGAAAGCTCTCGATGAGTGTAATGTCGGGGTGAGCTTATATCTTTAAAAATGTCAATATTTTACAAGATATTTGTTAAATTGCACTGTACTTTCTTCACTACTGATGTTCTTAAAGATATAAACTCATCTCGATCCTACACTCATCAAGAGCTTTCATTTGAGTACTCACATGCATTTTTGATATATTTTTCATATATACATATATATAATATATATAAATATATGAAAAATTGATATGGGTACTCAAATAAAAGGTCTTGATGAATGTAACATCGGGATGAGCTTATATCTTTAAAAATGTCAATCGTGCACAAGATACAAGGTCACTTCTTAACTATTGACATTTTTAAAGATATAAGCTCTTCTCGATGTTACACTCATCAAGAGCTTTCATTTGAGTACTCACATGTATTTTGTTATATTTTTCACATATTCATGTATACAAATATATAAAATATATGAAAAATTGATGTGGGTACTCAAATGAAAGGTCTTGATGAATGTAACATCGGGATGAGCTTATATCTTTAAAAATGTCAATATTTCACAAGATACAAAGTCATTTCTTAATTATTGATGTTTTTACAGATATAAGCTCATCCCGATGTTATACACATCAAGAGCTTTCATTTGAGTACCCACATGCAGTTTTGATATATTTTTCATATATACATATATATATAAATATATGAATAATTGATGTGGGTACTCAAATGAAAGGTCTTGATGAATGTAACATCGGGATGAGCTCATATCTTTAAAAATGTCAATAGTTCACAAGATACAAGGTAATTTCTTAATTATGTATCTAAAGAAAGAGCATTTTCGAATGCAGCCTAAATACTTATAATCATAAATCGACTATTGGTGAGAATGATATGAAAAAAATTTTCTTATTTATTTAATTCCAATAAATTAAATATAATTTTCACAACTTAAATTTTGCTAAAGAAACAAATTTAAATTATTTCAATCAATTATGAAAAATAATAATAATAATTATTATTATTGTTATTATTACTTACCACTATCTAGCGGCGGAGCAGTAGGATTAAAATTCCAACTTCCAATTTGTCTAAACCATTTTTTATTACCGTGAATATATGCTCCTGAAAATGAATAAATAATAAATAATTTTAATTATCTATCAGTAAACTAATTAATTAATCAATTAATTAATATACTTACTTTTCTTAACTAGTAAAGCCAAAATGGATACCGCCAACAATAATAATATAATTCCTGAAGCTACATAAATCCATATTGAAAATGTTTCATTGTCTGTAACTGAAAAAATTATCATCATTATTATTATTATTCTTATTATTAAAAATTTTTTATTAAAAATATAAACTTACATAGAGTTTCAGTGGTTCCAGGAACAGTATTAATTTTTTTACAAAAAGCTTCAGGCACACCAGTTGCCAAAATTTCAGCTTTGTACCCAGGAATGCATTCCCCGCATTGAGATTCAGATTTAGCCTTGTTTTCACCTTCCAACCTGTTGTACCTTTTGCAAACGGTGTAATTGACACATTGTTGCGATAATTGATAGCAGTATTGGTGCAATGAACAATCAGAGTCACTGTTGCATGAAGATATATCGTCTCCGGCCCTAACCTAAAGAAGAAAACAAGAAAACAAGAAATTCAATAATTGTTAAAATTAAATTAAAAAAAAGAAATTAATATTTTACTAGATTTATTAATACTTACAGGAGCGAATAAAGCCATGAAATTGATAATGATTATTGTCTGTAACAATAATGAATTAATTAGTTAAAAAAATATTAAAAAATTATGAAATTACTTTGATACAGTAAACAATTAATAAAATCACGTAAAAATTTTTATTAAACGTAAAATTCGGTGATTTTTTCTGTTTTTGAAGTGCATTGACATTAAAAATCGATTTAAATTTTATTTTTACGCAATACTTTAATTAATTATAATGATATTTTGTTAATAGTCTAGTGAAATATGTTTTTGTAAGATGAATAATTTTTTTTAAGTGTATTGACGCTCGAAATCAATGTAAATTATGTTCTAGTCGGTAATTTAATTGATTCTATTAAAATTAGTTAATAATATTGAATTAATATAGCAATAAAAATATCTTTCTATTGAAAACTATGATTTTGAAGCGCATTAAGGTAGTACCCTTGCCAAAGTCGTTTTCTTAGGATTTTTTTTTAATTTTGGTAGATTAATGTTCATATAATTCTTCGTCGATTGGCGCAATTTGAGAATTTTTTACCATCTAGTTTCCGAGATATTTAATTTTAAAGTTTGAGTTTTGAACGCTCTTATACATTACGGTATACGGGATATCGAAAAATTTACCTACAAACATTTTTATATCTTAGAAACTTTTCTTAGGATCTTTTTAAAAAACTAGAGTAACGTTAACTAACAACTAAACAATTTAAAAAAAAAAATTCATTGATAATTACCACACAGTTTCAGAGATATTTATTAATAAGTAATGAAAAATTTACCAGACTTTAACTGAGGAGGGGATACGTTAATAAAGCTGTGGCAACAGCGCAAGTTTTGTTAGCCGCGAAAGAAGTATGAGACGCGCATGCGCTGACAAATTTGAAAAGTTTAATTTACGTTAGGTGTAATATTATAGTTATTAATTTTATTTATTTAAAAAAAAACTATGATTATTTAATGAAAATAAGTATTTTTTTATGATACTAAAGTTAGCCAACATTTTTAATTTTTGACTTTTTTAATAATTAAATTAGAAAAAAAAATTTTTATATTGCATTTACAGTTTTTGAAGTTTTTTCAAGTGAAATTTCTTTTTATTTTTGTAATCATTTTTTCAATAAAAAAAAATTCTAAAAATTTTTAAATGTCGGCTGAATTAATTTTAATTTTTTTTATAGTTATTAAAAATTCAAAAAGTTAACAATTTTAATATAATAATATATATTAATCTTTCAATGTATGTAAATAAATAAATAAACGCATGTATCAAAACAGAGGTAAGTCTACAGCCAGTCCAAAACACTACAGTATAACCACTATAAAATATCTTAACGCTCACGCAGTGTTGCCAGACTTTTCAAACGATCAGTATCTCCTTCGTGATTGGCTGAAATAAGTACATAAACAGCAAAAAGTTTTAGACTTGTCAATAATGGCTTTCTGGTATGTGTACCGTACACTCTGGCATAAACTTTTGACGACGGAAGTCGCGAGGGTAATACCTTAACACTCAAAATCAATGTAAATGCAATTCTAGTCAGTATTTTATTAATTATACATAGAAAAATTAATGAATAATATCGAGTTAAAGTTGTAATAAATTACTAGTTTCTTTATCCTACAGTTTACTATTTTTAATTGTATTGACACTTAAAATTAATGTAAATTTTATTTTAGATAAAAATTAAATTTATTCTAGTAACATTATGTTCAAATTTTAGTAAAATATGTGTTTGTAGGGTTAAAGAATTTTTTTTGAGCGCATTGAGTCTCAAAGTCAATGTAAATTATGTTCTAGTCGGTAATTTAATTAATTATAGTAAAATTAGTTAATAATATTGAGTTAAGATAGTAATAAAAATGTCTATCATTAGAAATTGTAATTTTGGAGCGCATCGACACTCAAAATCAACGTAAATGCAATTCTAGTCAGTACTTCATTAATTATGGCAAAATTAATTAGTAATATCGAGTTGAATTTGTAATAAACTAATAGTATTTTTATCATATAGACTTTTTATTTAATTGCATTGACACTAAAAATCAATGAAAATTTTATTTAAAGTAAAAATTAAATTTATTCTAGTAATATCATGTTCAATTTTTACTCAAATATCTTTTTGTAAGGTAAGAAACTTTTTTTAAATGTATTGACGCTCAAAATCAATGTAAATGATGTTTTTGTTGATAATTTTATTAATTATAGTAAAATTAGTTAATAATATTGAGTTAAGATAGCAGTAAGCATGTCTTTTTATTGAAAATTATGATTTTTAAGCGTATTGACACTCAAAATCAATGTAAATTTGATTTTAGAAAAAAATTAAATGCATTCTGGTAATATCATGTTCAATTTTTAGTAAAATATGTTTTTGTAAGATGAAAAACTTTTTTTAAATGTATTGACGCTTAAAATCAATGGTAATACTATTTGATTAGTTTTGATTACATTTAAGTAATAAGACACACAAATTTTCATACAAAGCACTTCTATTTGAAGAATAGAGATTTTAAATTGCATTGACGCTCAAAATTAATGTAAATATATTTTAAATTAATAGTTGTTTTAATTTTCGTGACATATAATAATTATATAGTTCTGAAATTTAAACTGGAACCTCCTATATGCAATTTGTAAACTGCATTGACGCTCAAAATCAATGTAAATATTATTTGATTAATTTTGATCCGATTTAGATATAAATGAAGTTAAAGTTTTAATAGCAAAGTGCCTTTGCACAATAAGCGATGATATTGACTTACATTGACGCTAAAAATCAATCTAAAGATTATTTTAGTCAGTGTTTGTTTAATTTAGAAGTAATGTAGCGTTAAAATTCAAATTAAAATTGCCTTTATCCGATTTGTGACATTTTTGAATTGCATTGACGCTCAAAATCAAAACAGTTTTTTTTTCTTCAGTATTTCAAGAAATACTGATCCGATTTTCCTTGAAAATAAAAAATTTTTTCTAAGCCTCAAATAAGAACAATAATAAAAAATAGAAAGTCTTATTACACAACACCAAAAAAGGATTCCCATAGCCAAAAAAAAAAAAAACCCAAGTTCGATGAACGCATAAAACATATTAAAATTTATGTTATTTTTTCGTGACAACCTGTACCCTGGCACTAATTTAGTATCATTGATCACAGGTCAAGATCTGAGATATATTAGATATATTAAAGAATCACCATCATAATACAAACAGCAATAATAATAATGAGGATTAAAAATCCGTGCAGAGAAAATAGAAATGCGGACGATGAGTGTTCCAGTACACATATATATGTAAATACATAAATTAAATATCCACATTACATATACATATATATTATTTTTACACACATAGCGCATACGGTGAGATGAAAGAAATAAAAAATTAAAAAAAGTGAATGTGTTTTTATGGCAGCGGAAACTCTGCACATTCCGAATCTACTTACGTGGCATCATTTTATTGGCTCTTGTTTTTTAAATCTCTAGTTTAAAGGGTTAATTATTATTATTATTATTATTATTATTATTATTATTATTATTATTATTATTATTATCCTCAACTTTTTGATAATAATAATAATTAGCAACCTTGCAGTCACTATTTGACTGCCGTGAACTATAAATAAATAAAATTTTGCTTCAATAAATAATGACTTTTGTTAAATTACACTGTACTTTTTTTAACAATTGACGTTTTTAAAGATATAAACTCATCCCGACGTTACACTCATCAAGAGCTTTCATTTGAGTACTCACATGCATTTTCATATATTTTTCATATATAAATATATATAATATATATAAATATATGAAAAATTGATGTGGGTACTCAAATGAAAGGTCTCGATGAGTGTAATATCAGGATGAGCTTATATCTTTAAAAATGTCAATAGTTCACAAGATACAAGGTCATTTCTTAATTATTGACATTTTTCAATATGTAAACTCATTTCGATGTTACAATCATCGAGATCTTTCATTCGAGTACATTTTTTATATACATGGTATTTGTGAAATATATATAATACATAAAATATACTAAAAATTCAAGAGGGTACTCAAATGAAAGGTCTCGATGATTGTAAAGTCGGGGTGAGCTTATATCTTTAAAAATGTCAATAGTTCATAAGATACAAGGTCATTTCTTAATTATTGACATTTTTCAATATGTAAACTCATTTCGATGTTACAATCATCGAGATCTTTCATTCGAGTACCCACATGCTTTTTTTTATATATTTTATATACATGGTATTTGTGAAATATATATAATATATAAAATATACTAAAAATTCAAGAGGGTACTCAAATAAAAGGTCTCGATGATTGTAAAGTCGGGGTGAGCTTATATCTTTAAAAATGTCAATAGTTCATAAGATACAAGGTCATTTCTTAATTATTGACATTTTTCAATATGTAAACTCATTTCGATGTTACACTCATCGAGACCTTTCATTTGACTACCCACATGGCATTTTTTATATATTTTATATATATATAGTATTTGTGAAATATATATAATATATAAAAAATACTAAAAATTCAAGTGGGTACTCAAATGAAAGGTCTCGATGAGTGTAACATCGGGGTGAGCTTATATCTTTAAAAATGTCAATAGTTCACAAGATACAAGGTCATTTCTTAATTATTGACATTTTTCAATATGTAAACTCATTGCGATGTTACACTCATCGAGACCTTTCATTTGACTACCCACATGGCATTTTTTATATATTTTATATATATATAGTATTTGTGAAATATATATAATATATAAAATATACTAAAAATTCAAGTGGGTACTCAAATGAAAGGTCTCGATGAGTGTAACATCGGGATGAGCTTATATCTTTAAAAATGTCGATAGTTCACGAGATACAAGGTCATTTCTTAATTATCTATCTAGAGCATTTTCGAATGCAATCTAAATGCTTATCTTAATAAATTGACTATCGATGAGAATGATATGAAACTATGAAAAGGCACATATTCTAATCAAGACCTTTGCAATGACACTAAATTTCACAAAAAAAAAAAAAACGGATCTTCATCATATGACTATTCTGAACACAAAATTTTTCTTATTTTCTTTATAATATAGATGCACTGATAGAAAAATTTATTTGTATTAGAAAACATTTGTTAATAGTTAACAAATCGATTATTAGAGACCACTTTTAAGTATTACACAAATATTTCTTAGTATTTAAAATGATTTGTTTGTATTTAATAAATCTGATATTCATTTATTAAATATTAATAAATCTTTTTAAATACTAAAAAATATTTGTTAAGGACTAAAAAGTGGTCTCTAATAAATGATTTGTTAAATATTAACAAATATTTTTAAGTATTAACAAATCCTTCGATCAGTGTGATAATAATAGATTATCTTGAAAATTCAACCAAATTTTTTAAAATTAATTTTTCTTTATTAAAATTTTTTGTTTAGATTATAAAGAAGATATACAGAAAAAATAATTAGCATTAAATTTTATTAATCAAACCCTACTTTTTTTTTATTTTAAAAACATTCTGTAGGTCTCACTTAATTTAAAACTTCTCAAAATTGCAATATACACAATAAAAATTTTTTTTTAAAGTAATGACGCAAAATCCCTACTGAAAATGATAAATATTTATGAAATAATTTTTGCATTGAATTGAAAATTTTAAAACCATATATTTTAAATTCAGTGAAACTTGATCACCGCTTAGAGGTCATAAATCTCAACGTTGTCACTGTGCTATTAAATATTTTTTTATTTCTTCATTTTATTCTGACACTATAATTTATTTGTTATCTTTATTTCTGACCTTCGTTATTGATAACTGAAATTATAAACGACAAAAAATAATTATTAATTAATTTTATCTCTTCCAATAAAATCGTACCTTTCAATATAATTACATAAAAACCAACAGCTGCTATTACAATAGATAATTGATAATCGGTAACATAACACAATTAAAAACAATAATTATATCTCTACAACTTCACCGGAATAATCTATTAATAAATAAAATATAAATTACAATTCTTTTCATCGTTATAATTGATATATAATATGATTTAGCTTCTTGCTGACTGAGATCGGTGAATCATTCTATCGATTATCTCTATCATTATTCGATTTAAAAGTCAACTCTCTTTAAACTTACAATTATCACATTTTTTTTTCAATTTAAATTTAAATTGAAGAAGAAATAAAAAAATTTTCTAAATTCGCGACTAATTTACTATGAAGAAATCGCATTAGTAAAACGTCTCACGTTCCGACGATAAATTTATAATTTTATCACCGTAAAAAAAAAAATTTTCTTTCAAAAATAATAATTATAATTATTATTATTGATTCAACATGATTTTAAATAGAATCAGAAATGGATTTCAAGAAGTAATATAATAATAATAATAATAATAAAAATATAAGAGATCGGATAGAATCGGATGAGTCATGTTGCGCTTGCCCTTTCTAAGCTTTTTTACCGCCATCATTTTATTTTTTTTCTTTTTAGTATCACTTGACTTTACTTCGAGAAGAAATGTTTTTTTTTTTTATTTAAATTTTATTTTTAGGCGCGCCATTTTTTTTTTAATTTTAAGTTTCGTAGAAAATTTTTAATTTTATTAAGAATTTTTGGAGCAGAAAAATTTTGAATTTCATTTTTTAAATCTTTTTAAAATTTATGATTATTATCTTTATTATTAAGAGAAAAAGAAAAATTTTGTTTCGAGGATAGTCATATGATAAAATAGGTTTTTTTTTAGTGAAATTTAGTGTCATTGCAAAGGTCTTGATTTGAATTTGTGCCTTTTCAAGGTTTCATTTCATTCTCACCGATAGTGAATTTATTATGATAAGTATTTAGGCTGCATTCGAAAATGCTCTATCTCTAGATACATAATGAAGAAATGACCTTGAATCTTGTGAAATATTGACATTTTTAAAGATACAAGCTCATCCTGATGTTACGCTTATCAAGACCTTTCATTTGAGTACCCACATCAATTTTTCATATATTTTATATATTTATATATATGAATGTATGAAAAATATATCAAAATGCATGTAGGTACTCAAATAAAAGTTCTTGATGAGTGTAGCATCGGGATGAGCTTATATCTTTAAAAATATCAATAATTAAGAAATGACATTGTATCTTCTGCACGATTGACATTTTTAAAGATATAAGCTCATCCCGATGTTACACTCATCGAGATCTTTCATTTGCGTACCCACATCAATTTTATATATATATATATATATATATATATATATATATATATATATATATATATATATATATATATATATATGTATTATATATATATGTATATATGAAAAATATATCAAAATGCATGTGAGTATTCAAATGAAAGCTTTTGACGAGTGTAACATCAGGATGAGCTTATATCATAAAAAATGTCGATAATTAAGCACTGACATTGCTATCTTGTAAACTAATGATATTTTTAAAGATATAAGCTCACCTCGACTTTACACTCATCGAAACCTTTCATTTGCGTACCCACATCATTTTTTCATATATTTATATATATATTATATATACCTATATATGAAAAATACATCAAAAATACATGTGGGTACTCAAATGAAAGGTCTCGATGAGTGTAACATCGAAATGAGTTTACATCGTGAAAAATGTCAATAATTAAGAAATGACCTTGTATCTAGTGAACTATTGACATTTTTAAAGACATAAGCTCACCCCGATGTCACACTCATCAAGATCTTTCATTTGAGTACCCACATCAATTTTTCATATATTTTATATATTTATATATATATATATATATATATATATATATATATATATATATATATATATATATATATATATATGAAAAATATATCAAAAATGCATGTGGGTACTCAAATGATAGCTCTCGATGAGTGTAACATCAGGATGAGCTTATATCTTTAAGAACATCAATAGTGAAGAAAGTACAGTGCAATTTAATTCAAGTCATTACTTACTAAAGCAAAATTTTGATTTTTTATAGTTTACAAGTCAGGACAGTCACATAGTGACTGCAAGGTTGCTAGTTATTATTATTATTATCTTAAAATTAAAAAAAAATATTTTATGAAAAAATTTATATAAAAATATATTTATTCAACTATAAGTAAGTGACTTCTATCAAAGTTTTTATAAAAATGTATTTATATAACAATACATCGATTTTATATGATTATAATAACCTATATAATTAAGAGAATAAGAAAAATTTTTTCTCCGACGTATTTATATGATAAAATGATTTTTTTAAATTGAGTTTAATATAATTTTCAAGTGTAAAAAAGTAGTCATTTTCAAGAAGTAGTCATAAATAGATTAGAATTTAGCGATCAACAAAATTATTTTATTTATTAATTTTGTTTTGTACATATCAATGTGGTTATACGTCAAAAATTAATTTATATAATTAAGACATTAAGATAAATTTTTTAACGGGTATATCTTTATCGTAAATTGGTTTTGATATTTTTTAGCGATAGTTATTTATGATTTAAATATTTGAAAGAGTAAGGAAAATTTTGTAACGAGCATATCATTATATTTAAAGTAATTTTTATAGTTTAATTTGTTATCATCAGAAAGGTCTTGATAAGAATTTGTGCCTTTTGGTTTTATATATTTTTTAGTAGTCAATTTTTTATGTAATGTTTTTGGAAGAGTTTTTAATAGTTTTTTGGTTCTATAAATTTACTCCGTCACGTTTGTCCATTAAATTATTTGTAATTGATACTGTGATAGCACTATTGTTTTTAAAATTTATTTAAAAAGTACCCTAACTATGTATAGTGTCATAAATATAAAAAAATAATTAAGCAAATGTTTTTCTTATTCATAATCCGTAAATCTCGGAAGTCACATAATGACTTCAGGTTACTCGTTATTATTATTATTATTATTAAAAATTTTTTTTCAATATTAATTATGTATTGTCTAAATGTTTAAATGTCACGTATAAATCAAAGGGACAAAGGAGAGTTAATGATTTAATAGTAAATATAAAATATAAGTATAACTTTGAAATTGATACCAAGAAATTAGATAAGAAATATTCGTCCAGTCATCGTATCGTATACTATATAGTCGCGCGTGTCGATTTATACTAAATACAAAAGAGAATAAAGATTATATGTATATTAATATTGTGGATACGTATCATTATTATAAAATATAAACTACATATAAAAGGGATGCGAAAGAAGATAAAACAAAAAAAATTTTAGAAGTTAAATGTAGCGTCAAACAAAGAAAAAAAGGTAACTAAACGGATAAGTCGTTAAATAGATAATTTATTGGTCTAGCAACTATCAAAGTTAAATAAAACTAACTTGTCCGTTTTTGTAAAATCATTTTTTTTTAATTTCAAAGGATAAAAATAATTTTACATCGTTTTTCTCGGATGATACTTTTTAAGTTTAAGTTGAAAATAAATAGCGTTTGTTGGAAAAAAATTAGGAGTTTTTCTGAAATCCTTTTCTTAAAATAGCTATAACAGTATTTAATTAATTATTTAATATTGATAATTTTATTTTAACATAATTTATTATGATTTTTCTCGAATTTTTAGAAAAAAAAGCGCCATTCGGTCACACCAGACACGGATAGATAGATTTCTTGTTTGTACATGAAATAAAACACGTTATTAAAAGGCAATAATGTCCTAAAATTTATTTTTTATTACATTTTTGCAAATAACGATATGAGACCGACTACAACAAATAGATATTCAAAGTCATCTACCCGTGTAAAAAAAAATTGTCCCAAAGATGTCCCAAGCGTGGGACATCCAAACGTGACACAATTTGGGACATTTTTGGGACAATTTTGGGACATCTTAAAAAAAATTAAAAATTTTAAAATAGTGCGTTTAAGTAATTTTTCGTCGATTTTAGGTATTTTTTTGAAGATTTTCAGAAGACTTCACAATTTCATGACAATTTTACCACAATTTTAAACGGTTTTTAAATGATTTTGAAGAAGATAATTTATTTTTGCACAGCTGTAGATTTGTCTAGAAATTAATGGATGAAACATTTATTGAACATTTTTGGGACAATTTTAGGACATTTTTGGGACAATTTTAGGACATTTTTGGAACATTTTTTTAATATTTTTAGGACAATTTTGAACGTTTTTCAAATAATTAAAAAAAAAACAATTTATTTTTGCACGCTTGTAGATTTGTAAAATAAATTATCTTTCTTGAAATCGGTCAAAAGTGTCGTGAAATAGTTCTAAAAATGTTCAAAGTTTGTTGTAGAAACATTACAGAATTGTCCCAAAAATGTCCTAAAATTGTCCTAAAGTTGTCCCAAAAATGTCCTAAAGTTGTCCCAAAAATGTCCTCAAGTTGTCCCAAAAATGTCCTCAAGTTGTCCCAAAAATATCCTAAAATTTTTCATCTATTAATTTTAGGACAAATCTACAACCGTGCAAAAATAAATTATCTTCTTCAAAATCATTTAAAAACCGTTTAAAATTGTCATGAAATTGTGAAGTCTTCTGAAAATCTTCAAAAAAATATCTAAAATCGACGAAAAATTACTTAAACGCACTATTTTAAAATTTTTAATTTTTTTTTTAGATGTCCCAAAATTGTCCAAAAAATGTCCCAAATTGTGTCCCGTTTGGATGTCCTACGCTTGGGACATTTTTGGGACAATTTTTTTTTTACACGGGTACCTAAAAAATAGGATTTGTAACAGATGAAAGTCATTTGATGATAAAAACTAAAAATTAATTTATTCTTGATTTTTTTTTAATTTTCCCAACTACGGAATAAATTGAAAAAGTATCAAAAGTCGACAAATAATAGTTTAAATTGAAGATAATCATGTGAAGTTTAAAATAAGTTTAATAGATTTAAGCTAACTTTAACGTCTTAAAAATTATTTAAAGAAAAAGGGACGAAATATTTCTAAAGAAATCTACTTACAAAATTTTCGTAAAATTTGAACAAATATCGATACAATTCATTTTTTTTTAATTTACAAATTGAATTTTACTGATTAAATTTTAGAGTGTTTACCGATGATAAAATAAACTCGATCAGAGGAAAAAAAATCTTCAAACAAGATCATTTTAAAAAAAATGTTCTTAATTTTTGAATAAAAAAATTCAATGCTGAGTACAAAAATTGTATAATGTTTTTGGTCTTAAAGCTTCAAAGTTGAAATTCTGGATTTAATATTAAATAGAAATTAAAAGAAAATTTTTTTTTAGATAATTTAATCTTATGAATTTTTTTTTATCTCTCATTTCGGGCGGAATTTTGAATCAAAAGTTATAGTCTAAATTTTGGGTTAAGTATTGAAGATATTATCTGCATTTTATGACTGGAAGTAGACTATAATACTTATCAAAGAACGCATTGATATTAATGCAGTGTAAAAAATCATTCATTGTCTTCAAGAAACTTTAAATTCATTTCTTGAAGTAATATTAATTTAATGACAATTTATAATTAAAACTATTTTATAATACTCATTTTTTTTAAATGCACTGGTTTTAAGTATCAATGCAGTGTGAATTAATTTTTTGAAGTAATATTATTGACAATTTATAATTAAAATATTTTATAATAATTTTTAAAAAATACATTGATTTTTAATGTCAATGCAGTGTAAGCTTTATTTATTGTTGTAATGCACTTCCATATAATTTTTTAAACGATATAACTGGAAGTCATTTACAATATTTATTTAAAAAATACATTGATTTTTAGTGTAAATGCGGTGTAAAAAATTATTCGTTGTCTTTAAGAAACTTTAAATTCATTTTTTGAAGTATTATTATTAACAATTTATGACTAAAACTAATTTATGATACTCATTAGAAATTACTTATTGATTTTTAGTGTCAATGCAGTAAAAAAATCATCGATTTTCATGGTTAAAAGCATGAAAAATAATATCTAAATTAGTATTGTCAAGATTACTATCCTTACAATAATCTAATAAGATTATTAACATTATTATTATTATTATTATTATTAAAATATTTCAAAAAACTAACAAAGTTTTTTCAATAATTTTTCAAACTTCTACATAAAAAAAAAAACTTTCTTTAACTAAATTTCCCCATGTAAAAAAAAAGCCCTTAAAAAAACCCCAAAAATTTTCTTTCAACTTCATCTTAAAAAAAAAACTTCAAAGATTCACAAATACAAAAATTCTTAAAAAAAAAAAAAACAATATTTAAGTATACTTAAACAATTTCTTCCCTCTAAAAAATAAAAATTTTTTCCGTACTTTAATCCATAAAATTTTCAAAATTTTCCCTTAACTTCACCAAACTTTCACCTAACCAAAAATTCCTCAAAATTTTAAACAATTTGACAATATTTACCCTCTAAAAAATCACAAATCTATTTCTAAAAACTCGCGAAAATTTTAAACTTATTGCGTCAGAATTTGTCATATATATTTTATCCACCTTCACTTTCTATAGAATAGATTCACACGATCCTTAATTTTCTTTCATACTCCATCTTAAAGTCTTCTAAAAATTAATAAATAAAAATAACAATAATTAAAAACTAGCTCAAGGCTAATAAATATTCGCTAAAATTAACCGTAGTAAAAAGAAATTTAATTAGATATGACTAATAGCAATAGCGATACAATTATCTACACTAACAATAATAATAATAATACTAAAAATAAAAATGTTTGCATTTATATTACTCATACCACTTGTTGAACTCTTGTCTACACTATATCTACTTTACACTTGACATACACATGGCAATGCATTTTTACATTACTAAAATTTAACTACTCAAAAAAAAAAAATTTTTTTCTAAGAATTAAATAATAAATTATTATAAAAATTTACTTACAGTAATAAGCGACTTAAGATCCATGTTTGATGAAAAAATAATAACCAAAATTATTTATAAAAAAATAATAATTTTTTAACCATGCGCGGTTGTGTCTAATCACCCGCACTTTAAATAGCATTCGGATTTTTTAATAATTTTAACACTTTTTTTTTCGATAATTTTAGATATTTTCAATTAAATCACTGGAAAAAATTATTAATAATTAATATTGCAAGGGAGAATAATTAGATACTAAAATTATTAGATCGCGATCGATAGAGCTGGCAGCGGTCGAGAGATGTAACGTGTACTGGCAATTTTCGACAAGTTTGAACAGGCATGAATCTCTCCTTCTTTTTCTCTGCAACAGAGGATCTATAGGAGTGGGGGGATCCAGACATGGATGGATCGTTAGTCTGACCCGTAGCTTACACTACTTACTACTTACTTCTTGTTTATGTTTACGTTTATGATTGTTATTATTGTTAACCTGCTGAGTGACGGAAAGAAGAAATAAGTGATTTTTTGATTAATAGTTTTTTAAAATTGTCAAAAAATTATAATTGTAATTTTTTTTTTGTAAAAAAAAATTTTTTTGTAAAAAAAAATTTTTTTGGTAAGTTTATTAAATGAAGATTTATTTATAAAAAAGAAAAAAATTTTTTAATTATTTGGGAGTGAAAATAATTTTAATTAGGAAAATTTTTTTTTCATTTAATTTTGGAAGTTTTTAATTTTTTAAGTTTGAAAGCTGGACTTTTAGTTTAATATTGGAGATATGAAAAAATTACAAGAGACTTTATTTTATGTAAAAAAAGGTTTGTTTGATTTTTTGTTCGAGTAATTTTGAATTTTATGATAAAAAATAGAAAAAAAATAAATAAAAAATTGATTTAAAATTTTTTATTTTAAAGATTAATTTTTGGAAGATTTAATTGTAATTAAAAAATTTTTAACAAGGATAGCAATTTGATTATTAATTTTTTTTAAGGCTCTCAAGGTCAAAATTCAAGTTTTCGACCTTGAAACGTTTTTTTTTAATTAAAAAAGTTTACTTTTTATTAAAAATTATTTTTTATAAAATTTATAAAATGTAAAATTTTACTTAAAAATTTTGAAAGTCTAATTAGAACATACAAAAATATTTTTTTTTAATAAAAAAATTAGAAAAAAAATTTTTGTAAAGAAAAAATTTTAGCAATTTTTTTTTAATAACAAAATCATAAGAAAATTTTTTTCAATAAAAAAACTGAAGAAAAATTTTTTCTAACATAAAATTAGCAAAAAAAATTTTTCAATGAAGAAAAAATTTTAGCAATTTTTTTTTTTGTTAAAAAAATCAAGAAAATTTTTTTCAATAAAAAAATTGAAGAAAAAATTTTTTAACATAAAATTAGAAAAAAATATTGTAATAAAAAAATTGTAAAAAAAATTTTTTCTATGAAGAAAAAATTGTAAAAAGTTTTTATCAATTGAAAAATTATAAAAAAATTTTAGCAATTTTTTTTTTTTATTAAAAAAATCAAGAAAATTGTTTTCAATAAAAAAATTGAAGAAAAAATTTTTTTTAACATAAAATTAGAAAAAAATATTGTAATAAAAAAAATTGTAAAAAAAATTTTTTCTATGAAGAAAAAATTGTAAAAAATTTTTATCAATTGGAAAATTATAAAAAAATTTTTCCTAATAAAAAAACTTCTTTCATAAAATGAAAATTGCAAAAAAATTTTTTTCTTAAAAAAAAAAACCTAATTTTTCTGATTTTTAAAATTACAAATTTTATAAAAAGGCTTGCAATATTAATAATGACTAATGAGATATAAAGATCCACATTTATAGATAACTAGACGTCCCTGGAAGATGGAAGAGTAAGATGACTCATTTAAATCGAACCGCTTGTAGGTCGTTCAACGGAGACGGAGATCCCCAACAAATACAAACATAAACACATAAAAACACACATACACAAAAAATATATACATACACTAAAGAAATCCACGGACAGATTCCAATATGTACACACTAGCAATATAATAACAATGTCACTGTAACACATTACAGTAGCTTAGTGTGCATGTATCTTCATCTTCTGTCCATGGATTACTCACACATGTACTTTTATTTCTCACAATCGACACCTTGCCTTCTATATTTCTATATTTGTATTGTATTCGATATTATGTATAATAATAATATTTAATGTGTGTAAATAGGTGCACATGTGTGTATGCAAACAAGACCGACAGAGATAACATGACGATTTTTAACGTCAAACCTACGATATGTTAAATTAACTACCCGTGAGAAGTCTCTTTTTATCTTACATTGAATATGTTAATCTTTTTTATTTTTATTAGTCTTTTACTTTTATTTCTCGCGGTTTTTATCTTAACCCACTATTAATTTAATATTAAGTTATTAGTTATCGTGATTGCATATTAATTGAATATTAAGTAGTGTATATATTATATGAAACGAAATTTTCTTTTAATATTATCGGTAAAGACAGTGATCCCGGGAAAAAAAGTTTAGATCTGCTCTGATCAAATCAGATCAAATTCATCAGATCTGAGCAGATCTGTATTTTGGTCAGACCTGTCCAGACCAAATTTGATCTGATTAGATCAAATCTGATCTGTTCAGATCTGGTTCGATTGAAACAGAATCAATTTATAAAAAAGTTTATAAAATAAAAATAATAGTGAAATTTATTTTATTTCTACTTGCAAATTAGAAATTATGTATTTTATATCAATTTTCCGTGATTTAAAATCCGAACAAAAACAGTTCACTGTAAAAAAATCGCGCCAAGTCCACGTTCATAAGACTATTAAGAAAAAAAAAATTTCTTTTTTCTTTACAAAAAGAGATAAAATTAAAAAATTAAAAAATCCAAGTAACCGATATGATTGTATATGATTTTCGGAAATTAAAAAAAATTTTGTTGTAAATTTAAAAATTAAAAAAAAAATTTTGGAACGTATTTAGTGTGCGTGGTTGCAAAATATTTTACTTTTAATGAAATTCGTAAAATCTATTTACTAGGACTTTAAAAAAATTGAAATACACAATGACGCACACCAAGTACGTTCAAAAATTTTTTTCTTAATTTTTGAATTTACAAAAAAATTTTTTTTAATTTCCGAAAATCATAAACAATCATATCGGTTACTTGGATTTTTTAATTTTTTAATTTTATATCTTTTTGTAAAGAAAAAAGAAATTTTTTTTTCTTAATAGTCTTATGAACGTGGACTTGGCGCGATTTTTTTACAGTGAACTGTTTTTGTTCGGATTTCAGTATTTTTTGTAATTATAATAAAAATTTGCAATTGGTACTAACTTAAATCTCAAGTTGGCTGCATTTTTTATAGCAAACTATCCCCTTGAAGCTACAGTTTATGTAAAAATAATTGCAGCGCACCCTGGCGAGTGTAGATGCAAGCTGTGAAATTTATTTTTTTAACTGTAGTTTCCCATCTATTGGAGAATTACCATGCATTCTCGAATTACTTAGTCTGCGGCATGTCACTTTTTACATCGAAAAAAAGTCAGGATCGAAATTTTTGAGCTTGCTATAGTTTGTGCTCATAAAATTTAATAATTTCAAGTAAATTAATGGTTATAATTGAAAATAATTAATTGATATCAGTAAAATAAAGTATGAATTACTGTTATAATATAAAATTTAGGAACAAGAAGTACCGTCGAATTAAATAAAATTTTGCAACCTCGAAATACCGTTCTGCTTACAGTAAACACACTCGGTAGTCTGGCGTTCCGTTTACAACGAATTTGAACGGAACTTGGCGCCAGATTCTACCGAATCTGTGGATCGAATTATCGTAGAAAAACAATTTGCGATGTTGGGGATTCGAACCTGGGTCCTCCTGCATGTCAGTCCCAGAGCGTACCATTCAGCTACTAGAAGTACCTGACTGAGTTACTCTTCAGATAATAGTGTAGGCGCTGTATTATCTTTTCGTAAAATTTTGAGGTCGGTGTACAAAATATGATTACTAGGGCTCGGAATTTCGCCACCGTTCAAATGACTGTTTACATGTTTAACCTTAAATTTGAACAATTGAAAATAGGCCAACTTCCGTGTCCTAATGATTACTTTATGTATTTTGACCCGCTGAAACCGAATATTGCAGTCATTTTTGCGAAATCCCGGGCTATCTATTGTTTATAGCCATTTGTTTAAACAATTATTTGAGAAATAATTTTTTTTGAGATCGGATATTTTTTTTTTCAATATTTTAGGCAATGTTAAGATGAAAATTACTCTTATAAAATTTGCCGTAAGTTGATAGTTTCTGCGTTATAAATTTTTGAAAATTGAAAATTCTTGATCTTCAACAATTTCGATGATTAATTACAAATGAATAAATTACTTAACACAAGAATTCATGCACGTGATTGTAAAGAAGAATACTCAAAGTTTCTATTGAAACAATAACACCCGGTTATAATTTGTATGAAATAAAAAAAACGTGATCAAAGTTAGTGCATTTGTAAAAGCTATTTATTAGAACATAAAGTATAAAAAGTTGTACTTAAGTAGATCTACTCTGATCAGAGCAGATCTAATTAGATCTATCCATATCACCTTTATTAAGCTTGATCTGATTTGATTTAACTTGATTTGATCATATCTAAATTTTTTTTACCGCGTAACAATCAGATTAAATTAGATCTGTATAGATCAAGTTAGATCGATTTATATCTAATTTTTAATTTAATTTTGATCAAACTTGATCTGGATTGGTCTAATTTGATCTGACCGGATCTAGTTTGATCAGAACAGATCTATTCATATCTACTTTTTAATTTCTTTTTGATCAAACTTGATCTGGTTTGATCTAAGCAGATCAAATTAGATCTGTCCATATTTACTTAGATCTAAATATAGATCAAATCTGATCTGCTCAGATCAAATTTAATCAGAGCAGATCTAAACTTTTTTCCGGGTATTGTAAAAAATTCTGCAATTCTTGATCTAATTAAGGTAAAAGACCCCATTAGTGGCGGGGACCCCTTTAGTGGCACTTGAATTGATTTGGCTATTTATATAATAAATTTCTATTATTACTATTTTATTTCTAATCTTTAAGACCTCTAGATCACAGAAATGTTCAATTTTGATTTCAAGGAAAATCTTTTTAGTAAAAAAAATTTTTCTTTTTCAACCCAACTGAAGCTCCAAGTAAATTTTAAATTTCTTAATAATTCGGTTAAGATTGGTCACATTTTTAAAAGCGAATTTTTTAATATTTTTCTCATATAATTATACTAGCAATTATCATTATAGATTTTGAAAAGTCTATAGAATTACAAAATTATTTATTTAACTTTTTTAAAATAGATATTATTTAAAAAAACGAAAATGAGGCCTATCGGGCCTCAGCCTTATACTATCCCTGCTGAAAATATTTATCACCTCGACCGTATTGGCGCATGGCTCGCCCAAGGTACATAAATAACTATTACGGCACACGTATAATGTGCTCTATCAGAATCACAGTTAATTTTATGCGCAATAATCAGGACAAAAATTGAAATTTTTATTGAAAATGTGAGAAATTTTTTAAAATCCATAATATTATTAGAAATTTTTAAACTTTGTTATACTTGACTCAATTCTAATTTGATTAAAAGTATTTATTTATTTTTTTTTAACTTCCCGTTGAGAAAATTGAAAATTTTCAAAAATCGGGAAGTTATTGGTTTTACCCCGTTTTTCGAAAATCGAGTTTTCCTCAGATCTCGACGTTTTGAGGTCCTAGGAAGCTTTCCTGACTATTCCCGCGAGGGTGTCACTATGTCTGTATGTATGTGTGTGTGTGTGTGTGTGTGTGTGTGTGTGTGTGTGTGTGTGTGTGTGTGTATGTGTGTGTGTGTGTGTGTGTGTGTGTGTGTGTGTGTGTGTGTGTGTGTGTGTGTGTGTGTGTGTGTGTGTGTGTGTGTGTGTGTGTGTGTGTGTAAGTATGTAAACCTCTTATAACTTTTGAACGGTTGAACCGATTTCATCGTGGTTGGTGCCATTCGAAAGGGCTTCGCCAAACTTAAATTTCCTGTTAATTTGAACCGATTCGGACCGATAGATTTTGAGAAATTTGGAGAAATCTAAAAAAAAAGTAGAAAAAAAAATTTTTTCTGAAGTGGTTTTTTTGGGATAACTTTTAAACGGCTCAACCGATCGATTCCAAAAACTAATCAGCGCTCAACCTTAAAAAACCACGTCGATCGCCGCCAATCCGGTCAAAATCGGTTGATTCGTTCGAGGGATATCGTGAACGAAAGAAAACCGAAAAAAGTGTGTTTTCAGAGTTACTCCGAAATTTCTAGTTTGACCAATTGAAACTTAGAAATTATTTATAAGGCTTAAAAAACTACGTAGAATGCTGCCAACCGCGTAAAAATCGGTTCATTAATTTAAAAGTTATTGCGGTATGAACATTCAAAAAATAGTGTTCTATGAAACTTCTATCAGACTTTTGAGCTCAAAGAGCTCAAAAGCATAGAAAAGGTATCTTTTTGAGCTCGGAGAGCTTAAAACAACACACAGATTGTACTTTTGAGCTCGAAGAGCTCAAAAAAGCGGCCAGGTATTAACGGAATTAGCGGGAAGTTGCAGGGATGGCCTTAAGGGTCAACCGTTTTCCTAATTTTTAACTTCCCGCTACGAAAATCGGGAAGTTATTGTTTTCACCCCATTTTGCAAAAACCAAGTTTTCATCAGATCTCGACGTTTGAAGGTCACAGGAAGCTTCCCTGACTATCCCCGCGAGGTTGTCACGGCGTCTGTATGTGTGTGTGTGTGTGTGTGTGTTTTTTTTTTTTTTTTCCTTGTAAGGGGGGGGAATGCTCTTTACGCATTCCAGGCATAGATGTTTTTTATAAATGTACTGCATAGATGTTCTGCATAGATGTTTGGCCTGGATATGTGGCGACTCGACGCAGCGTCATACTAAAACTCGACGCTGGCGCCCCTACCCACTAAACCCTAAACCCCTTTCTCTTCTATCCTCTGATCCCCCATGGTACCGCCGTAAGGCATTTCTTCGCGGGGGGAGGAATTAGCTGCCGCTCTTCCTTCTGGTGGCTAAGATGTTTTTTATTTCTATCTCCCTTCTAGTTTCTGTTTTCTGCTCTTTTTCTCTCGATGGACCGCAACTCTGTAAGCACTTCAGTGGCAAAGGTGCTCGTGGCGTTCCAGACAGCTTCTGATGACAGCATTTCTTCTACTATTGTCTCCGGTTGAATTCTCTTTTTTAGAATCTTCTCTAATTCATCGCGCTGTTGGTTAAAACGAGGACATGCAAAGATCACGTGCTCCACGTCTTCAGCGACACCTGGGCAGGATGGGCACTCCGGAGAATCGTCGTGCTTAAAGCGGTGAAGATAGGCTCGGAAGCAGCCGTGTCCTGACAACATCTGCGTAAGGTAGTAGTTAACCTCTCCATGACTCCGGTTCAACCAGTCGTCGATCCTCGGTATAAGACGATACGTCCATCTTCCTTTTTCTGCAGCGTCCCACTGGAGCTGCCATCGGTCGAAGCTGTTTTGCCGTTCTTCAGTTCTGAGCTCTTCAGCGCTTAGTGTAGTTTGTGTGTGTGTGTGTGTGTGTGTGTGTGTGTGTGTGTGTGTGTGTGTGTGTGTGTGTGTGTGTGTGTGTGTGTGTGTGTGAAAGTATGTGAACCGCTTATATCTTTTGAACGGCTTGACCGATTTCATCGCGGTTGGTGCCATTCGAAAGGGCTTGACCAAACTTAGATTTTAAAAACTATTTGGACCGATTCAGATCAATAGATTTTGAGAAATCTTCAAAAAACTGAAAAAAAAAAATTTTTTCAAATGTGGTTTTTTTGGAATAACTTTTAAACGGCTTGATGGTTCAATTCCAAAAACTAATCAGCTCTTAACTTCAAAAAACCACGTCGATCACCACCAGTCCGGTCAAAATCGGTTGATTCGTTCGAGAGATACCGTGAACGAAAGAAAACCGAAAAAAGTGTTATTTCGGAATAACTCCAAAATTCCTAGCGCGATCGATTCAAAATTTGAGATTCTTTGTGAAGCTTGAAAAACTGCGTCAAATGCTGCCAACCGCGTGAAAATCGGTTTACTCATTCAAAAGTTATTGCGGTTTAAAAATTCAAAAAATAGTGTCATCAAATCCCTATCAGACTTTTGAGCTCGAAGAGCTCAAAAGCATAGGAAAACAATCTCTTTGAGCTTGGAGAGCTCAAAATAACTCATAAATTGTATTTTTGAGCTCGAAGAGCTCAAAACCGCCATTGGTGCAATTTTAAGCGCCTAAGTATGGAATTAGCAGGAAGTTGCAGGGATGGCCTTAAGGGTCAACCGTTTTCCTAATTTTTTTAATTATTAAGAACGGTTGTTTTTGAGGGAATTTCATTACAAAACAAAGAAAACGGTAATAAAATAACTTCAGAATCAATAAAATTGTTTAAAATTGAAGCAATCGTTATGGAATATTTTTATTGGATTTTTATCTAGATATTAAATATACTTTTTTTTTTATTTTTATAACGTAAAAGACCCCATTAGTGGCACTTTTTCTTTCAATGAGAAAATGTTCTGCTTGGAGTAAAAATTAAAAATTTTTTTGATCTAAAGATCTTAACGATTAGAAATAATATATTCATTATGGAAATTAATGATTTCATTAATTGAATAAGTACCAAAATAAAAAAAAAGTGTCAGTATTAGGGTCCCCGCCACTAATGGGGTCTTTTACCCTATAGTTCCATCGAAAAAACAATGTTGCGTAATTATTAATTAATAACACTTAAGTGTTGGCGCCAGAAAACTTGGTAACTCTGCACTCTACTTTACCAGAGGTGCTGCTACGGACGCGCCATCTGATACTGAGAATTTCAACTTGGTAGCCATCTGCGCGCCAAATACCACAATCATTCTTCACGTGCTACAGTGCAACACGTGCTCTATTAAAAACAACTGTTACCAAACTTAATCAAGTTCAATCCATTGAATTAATTTGACGTCACGAGACCAATCAAAGAAATTAGTCATCATTGACAACTCAGGTATTATTTTATACTCGTCGTTTATTAATTTCTCTCTATTAAATAATATTCTCTCAATTAAATTTCTCTCTGTTAAATAATATAATATTATGTGATAAAATTTACTCTAACCTGCTGGCTTTTCTATGCCAGGTTGTATATTTTATACCATAATAATCAATCATATTTTGTGCTTTGCAGTCACAAATAATTATTATTATACTAATTAACATTCCAGCAAAATTAATATTTAATGTATAGTTTGTTATTAAGTCAATTAATTTACATTATGGTCTCTCGAGCCGGATCGAATGTTGAAAACCGCGTAAAAGTGATCACAGAATTAATCTCTGGCTCTCATACTCATACAAATTTCTAACATCATCATATCATTTCTCAGATTAAATTACGATGGCTAACGACAAGGACTCGTTAGTATATGGTCTTGCGCCTACGTCATTCGGGACTAACTCTGGCAGTCATGTCAGTGACTCCGACGTCACTGATAGAGAAACTCGCAAGGATACAGTCGATGCTCAGGATCCGAACAAACACACTCGCAAATGGTCCACCAAGGCCTGTGAACTCGTAGTCAAGGTTGCCAGTCAACTGACCCGGTTGAAATCAATTTTGGACATTGAAGCCGTCGCATCAACTCTCACCGCTGCTGAAGGTGTAGCATCACTCAAGGCTCAAATGGAGAATCTTACCCAGGAGTGGCATCAATTCTCGATTGTCCACGACTACCTGGCGACCAACGCCACTGAAGAATTTCTCCAACACCCGTACATCAAAGATGGAGCCTTTGATGTAGCACACAAGTCGTACCTGGGAGCTCGCACTCGCTTGTCCACGCTCATCCACTCACTTTACACTCCAGCTCAGAAGTCGGCTCAACGACTCCCCAGTAGTTTAACTTTGGCTCCTCTGAACATGACCCCTTTTTCTGGTGACTACGCCAAGTGGCCAGAATTTAGGGATACGTTCACAAAAATAGTGATCAACCGCGTTGGCTTGGAGGACGATGAACGTCTTTATTATCTGAAGAAATACCTCACAGGCAAAGCTGCTCAAGTGATCGCCAAGACGACCATGAGCAACGAGAGCTTCTCACTTGCCTGGGGTGCTATTTGCAAACGCTATGAAGTTCCTCGCCTACTCATCGACGCTCAGCTGGACAAGTTGCTCAACCTTCCAACACTCACTACTCGCTCAGCAAAGCAACTCTACTCGCTCATTGATCAAACTCACGAAGCGATCGATGCACTTGCTGCCCAAAAGGTGGATCTAACCAACGGGGATTGCTGTCTTCTAACTCGTCTTATAATTTCCAAGCTTGATCGCTCAACCCGAGAGGCTTGGGTATCATCACTGGGAGCTTCGTCGGAGTTTCCAAAGCTTAGACAATTGCGTCAATTCCTAAAGGATCGTGCTCGTGCTGAGGAAAGGTACGAGGCTAGAGATCATCAGAAATCCAGTCGCTCAAGCTCGAGATCAAGCTGCAAGGCCAACAAGGACACATCTGATGCCCAAAAGGCTACTTCAAGAAATCAGCAATCATCAGTGGCTCCAACACCGCCACGAGAGCAACCGAAGATGCCCAACGTTCAGTACCCATGCGATCTGTGCAATAGTGACCACTACGTGGTCAGATGTGATCAATTCGGTAAGATGACGCCACGGCAACGAGCTCAAGTGGTAATACAACACAGATTATGTTTAAACTGTCTTGGGCACCATCGAGTTGATACCTGTAAGTCCAAGCAACGCTGCAAGGTCTGCCAAGGTGATCATCACTCTATGATTCACCCAGGAATCAGCAACACTCTAAGCCGGAAGAGATCACGTTCACTTATTTACGATGATTATCACCCAACGAAGAAGCCTGTGAGGTATACTTCCAGGATACGCACACTCGAGACGGCTCCGGCAGGTATATAGTCAGATTACCGCTCGTATCAACTCCAGAATAACTGGAAGACTCGGACACAGCAGCATGTTGCTGCTTACATTACCTCATGCGTCATCTTGACCATGATACTCGGCTCAAAACACTCTACATGAACTTCATGACTGGGTATCTCGATCTCAAGGACATGGTGCCATGTTAATAACTCAAGCTCTGCTCTCTAATAATTTTTAAACTTAATTATAACATAAATTTTACTCAATGTACCTCCCTGGCGGTTTCGGCGACACGGTGAAAGCACGGTCGTTTCACCATATAGAGTTCGTTTTTACCGAGCGATTTGTCAGTGAGCATCGGATACCGTTGTAAACGATGTTTACTATGAATTTATTGAATATATACGGTGCATACGCAAGTGAATATACGACGTTATGACGGACACTGTACGCTCAATATACTGTCGAAATACGGTAATTTTACGCTACTGTCGCGGACAATAAAATAAAAAAAAAATATTTCGGTCAGTCTAGACCGGGACTCGATCCCGGCCCATCTAGTTGCGCGCCCGAGACTTTACCAGATCGGCTACCTGAGACATTGTTCGAAATAACTAATTCAGTCACCTCATAAAGTGTCAAAACCAAGTCATTTTTTTTCATTGTACAGATGAAAATATCTTGAATAAATTTATATTTTTTCCATAACTTCAAAATAATAATCGTAATAAATGATTCAAATTTGTTATGATTACGAAAATCTTGATTTCGAAATTACGGTGAAATTATTAACTGTATAAAAAAAATCTGGAAAAGAAATTGCTAAAAATTTAACTGTTAAAAAAATATCTCATAATAATTTTTCTTGATAACAAACAATTTGTCCGTAATTTTGAAATTAAAGTTTTCGTCTCTAAAAAAAAAACTCAATTCTTTAATAATGGATTCGAATTTTGAAATTACGGTGAAAATATTTGACGTGCATTAAAATATGTTTATAGTTAAGTTGAAAATAAATTATAATTTATTAATTAATTGTTGAATAAAATATCTGCTGATAAAAAAAAAAAAAAAAAAAAAAAACAAAAAAACAATATTGATTATTATATTTTTCATAAACAAAAAGTATTATGGTTTTTCATCAGGGGTGTGCGAATAGTGTTCGAATCGAATCGAATCGAATAGTTCAAATAATTCGAATAGTTCGCATATTTTAAATAATTCAAACAGTCGTTTTCTGTCGATAAACTAACTAATTTTTGTGTAAAAATTAATTCATGTTATTTCATTTGACTAAATGAAATCTTCATAATTATTTGATAGTAAAGTCAGCTTATTATTTGTAATAAATATTTCTTGGTGTATTTATACCCCCCGCCTCGGGGCACCTCACCATTTTGACATTTCTTCAGGAAAATTCGATTTTTTTAAAAATGAGATCTACGACACGATGGATCAGACATTGAAAGAGTGTAAATGTAGCAATGAAAAGCGACAACGATGAAAACGTCGCATAAGCTTTTTAATAAAAGATTTTATACATATGATATTTCTTATATTTGTGAAATATGAGCTTACATAATTGAAAATATCATCAGTGGACAAAATACAACGTTATTTCTTACTTATTGACATTTTTTTAAGTGTAAGCTCATCCTAAAGTTAAGCAAATCGAGACCTTTCATTAGACTACGCACACGAATTTTTTCAAATATTTTATATATTTCTCAAATATGAAGATGACATATGTATATAAAATATGTGAAAAAATTCGTGTCGGTATTCAAATGCAAGGTCTCGATAAGTGTAACTTCAGAATGAGCTTATATCGTTAAAAATATCATCAGTAGACAAAGTACAAAGTCATTCATCAATTATTGACATTTTTAAAAACATAAGCTCATCCTGATATTATGCTCATCGAGACCTTTTATTTGAGTACGCACACAAATTTTTCATATATTATATATATTTTACAAATATAAGATGTATCATACGAATAAAATATATCGAAAAATTCGTGTGGGTATTCAAATGAAAGGTCTTGATAAGTGTAACTCCAGCATGAGCTTAGATCGTTAAGAATATCATTAGTAGACAAAATTAAACGTCATTTCTTAGTTATTGACATTTTTCAAGATATGAGCTCATCCTAATATTACGCTCGTCGAGACCTTTCATTTAAGTATGCACACGATTTTTTTCATATATTTTATATACCTATGGGATATTTCTCATATTTGTGGAATATATAAAATATATAAAAAATTCGTGTAAGCTATATTAATATTGCTATAATATAATATAGTTATATAGACTTAATTTATTTAAGTTTAGAGAAAAATAAATTAATTAAAATAATTCTAGCTAGAGATAAAGCTATAGAATTTCCAAATGTAGTCTATATTTACACTCCTTCAATGTCTGATCCATCGTGTCTGTAGATCTTATTTTTGAAAAAATCGAATTTTCCCGGAGATTTAGTCAAATAAAATAAAATGAATTAATTTTTACACAAAAATAAGTTAGTTTATCGACAGAAGACGACTGTTTGAATTATTTGAAATATTCGAATTATTCGAACTATTCGTATCATTCGAATATTCGATTCGGAATTCGAATCGAATAATTCGATTCAAATTCGAGGCGAATAATTCGTAAACTCGAATATTCGCACACCCCTATTTTTCATTCAAGACTATGAAAAAAATACAAGACTTTTTGTAAGCCATAAACTCTTCTTAAAGGATTGAAATGATGAATCTCTGTTGATTGCATGGAGTCTGATTAATTTTTTATGATTTTACTTTGAAATAAACAAAATTACAATAATTTAATATTTTTTTCAAATTTTTCATCCCGATTATTTACTGAAAATTTCTCATTTACCTATATTTTTATAAACTTTGAGTATTTTTAGTGAAATAAAAAAAATAAAATATAGTCAACACTTTTTCATCGTTGCCCTGATAGCCAGCGCTTTCTCAGTAAGTGTTGACTTCCAGCCGTTACGGTTAATTTATACATCAAGTGGGCGGTAATTCTTCACTCAACAACAGTTGTAAGCAAATTGACGGAAATCTACGGCCGCAACTTGAATACAACTTAACAATCAAACTTGTAGTTAAATTTCCTTTCAACTTTACTACAATTTGACGGAAATACTTGTACAGTAAGTTTTGACGTCTATTTGCAGAGTAAGTTATAGGTAACTAATAGGTAATCGCTCGCTTTGCCAACTCTTTCCGTCAAGTTTGCTTCAAATTGCGGACGTAGATTGACAGTAAGTTATAGGTAAGGTGGCTATCAGGGTGACTAGTAAAAAATTCTTGACTTACCGACATTATACGCTCATTTCACAGTCGTTTCACTATCGTTTCACTATCGTTTCACTGTCGTTTCACTGTCGTTTCACTGTCGTTTTCTGTCGTTTCACTGTCGTTTCACTGTTGTTTCACTGTCGTTTCACTTACAGTCTACGGTGCATCTACCACCGAGTTACGGTTTTTTTGACAATTTATATGCTTTTGAATGACTGTCAAATGACGGACGATCGATCGATGATCTACGATTTTTACTCAGGTAAAAAATCGGAGAAGTAAAGTAAATATTTGGTTTTTCGAAGAGTGAAGTATGATAAGTATACAGAATAAAAATCATAAAGTAACAGTGAAAAACTTTCACAATGATACTCGTCGTTCACTGTCAAATGACGGCCGTTCGATATCCCAGATAGCCAGAGTTACTCCACAAAAATTTACCAATTAGCCGTTGCAGTCAATTTAACGTTAAGTTAATGGCAAGTTTTTGCTAAGTGACATTTACATACAATTTGACGGAAATCTACTGCCGCCATTGGTAGTTAATTTGACAGCAAAACTTGTAGGTAATGTAGAAGTTAACTTACGTACAACTTAACGGCAATAAAGGCCAGGTAAATTTTTGTATTCAAGTTGTACTCAAGTTCCCTGGAAATTTACTGCCAATTTACCCACACTTTGTACTCTACAACGTTTGCCGTCAATTTAACTACCAAATCCGGCAGTAGATTTCTGGCAAGTTACTATCACGATGGCTATCTGGGTAGTCAAATGACGGTCATTCGACGATCAGTTGTCGACACTGTGAATTCACGGTACACTTACCGTCGTTTCACGATCATTTTATCGTGACTAGAATTCAAATTTGCGCGCGCAAGCGCGCGCCTTGACTATAGAGTTTGCATATATTTTCATGCATATGATATATTCGACCAATCACATCACGAATAGCTTGGTTTCACATATATTTCATCTCAATTTTATTATGGGACCACGAATCCGCCAGGGCTGTTAGATTATTACTCGTGCTCAACTATTGTGTTTTGCATTATATTTGTGATACAATTTATTAATAAATGGAAAAAACTCGAAATAAGTGAATAAAAATTTCTTTCAATATCATGGTCCAGCAAAATAAATATTTAATGTAGTTGGTTAACGTAGTTCCAGCGTGGTATAGTATAGTCAGAGCATTTACTATGGACAAAAATTTAGAAGTCTCGGCTCACAGACGTTCACACATACAATTACATATTGTTAGTTTTAGTGATCTGGCAACGTTGCTCTTGAAAGCCGTGAAAGATTTGAATTTCCCGCTTTTTATGCTACAGTATTTCAGGGAGCGTTGCGCACGACGTTGCCGAATCACTATAAACTGTTCAATGAGCAGGTTAGAAATGGATTGAAAATTATTTTTTTTAATTATTATATCTCGATAATAAAACGGTGAGATGATACTTTTATTTTTTTAACTTATTCTAAAAACATTTTTCAACACTCTCCTAATTTTTTTTCCAATTCTGTCGAGAGAATTTTTTAGTATAATAAAAAATAGTTGGAGAGACCGGACATTTTACATATTTTGAATATGGAACATGACCCTCAAAATCGCCAACTTTGACTTTAAATATTTCGCGATCTAAACGGTCAAAAATTATGAAATTTTAGGAATTTACAAATAAAGCTATTCTGAACCCGTAAACAAAATTTCAGCCGAATCTGTTGAAAAGTGGTTTCATGCTGGAACTACCTTGAGTCAATTATTTTAAATACAATATGAAAAAATAGATTGAAAATTGAAAGTAGTTTATTTAGTTCGAAATTGTCATTTTAAGGAGGTTTAATGGCAAGAAAAAGACACCAATAGATTATGGGTAGTGCTGCCTCTCTTTACAGACTATCGCACACTTACTTCCACTCACGTACGTCGCTAACTTCAAAAATTTTTTATAAAAAAATGAATAGCGCTCGTTTATGTTATTTTTGATAAAAAATACTTGTTATAACTTCAATTTAATATTCTCAGTTTTTCAAAAAAATCCTAAGAATAGTATGGTTGTTATTCAATAAAATGTTCACTCTAACTACAGCAATCAGGATAGGGAATACATGTTAGATGTATGATTTTTAATTGCTAATATTTCGAAAATTAGCACCGCAAAGACTATTAAAAAAAATTTATTCGTATAGAGGACACTTAAAAGTACGCGAATTCAAAAATTGAAGAATATTATATGAAAAGTGATTTTTCACGGAACCTCCTTGAAGATATTTTTAGTGTTTTAAAATTTTTTCTATGAAAAAAATTTTTTTTGCTAAAATCATTGATGCAATCTCAAAGACGGCATTTCAATGAACAGAATTATTCATAACAAAAATTATTATAATAAAAAAATAGCATGAAAAAAGAAGATTAAAAATTAAAAGTCGTCTAATTATCTCTAAATTGTCTCTTTCGACGTTTTCATTACTTTTTCGGGATTTTTTCTATGAAAAAAAATTTCAACAAAAAAATGACATAAAGAATTTATTTTCATCGAAAAACAGTAAAATACGCGTGATTGAAGATTCATTTTTCAATGTTCAAAAAATTCAAATTTTCCCGCGTGATCTAGATGTCGCTCGTCACTCTTTTGCAAATGGCGGAAATGTAAACATTACTACACGCACTTTGCACGTTTTTAAATCATAATTATAATTTTTTGTTATATTTATTTATTGATTATCATGGATTCATGGAAAGAAATAGCGATTGATAATAAAAAATATTTAATTTCTACTTTCAATAATAAAAATCAATGGAAAATAATGTTGACTGATTTTCGAGAGTTATTTACTGAGTTGTTGTCGATGGAAAAAATAACAAACCAATGCCAAGTAAGTTTAATTAAAAAAAAAAAATACTTTATTAAAATTTTAAAATAAAAATTAAATAATTTTTTTTATTAATTAAATTAGAACTAAAAAAATATTTCTTAAAAATGGCGCTCCTAGTTTTTTAAATTTTCGACATGTGAAATTTTTATTATACAAAATTTAAGAGACATAAGTTAAAAGCCCCAATTATTGATGGGGGTCTAAATATTGACACCCTAAATTATTTTTAAATATATTAAATTATCTGTAATAAGAATAACGATCAAATAAATTTTTATTAAATTCTAATTAATTAAAAAATTGAAAAAAATCACATTCAGTTCAAAATATTAAATATTAATTATTAAAAAAAAATAAAGTTATCAGTTCATCAAATCAGCTTACGAGCGTCTATTTTCTTAACAACTTTGGTTAGAAAAGCATTTTTTTTAACTGCCGAGTTTAAATTAATTTTTTCATGTAATTATATGATCTATTTTTTTTTTTAATTAACAATATATGAAATATTTATAAAATTAAATAATCGAAATTAATTGTATGCTTTATGATATTTAAATAATGGGAGTCAATAACTAGTTCATAATTTTTATAGTGAATCCCATATTGACAGCCAGTCGACAGCGCTATGACCCCTTTTTTTTTTAAGTATAAAATACGTTATAAGGTAAAAGTCCCTATTATGAGACCCTTTTCAAGGTAGGTTGAACATTTTTGCGAATAATAAATCCATTTAAGGTAGTACCCTCGCCAAAGTCGTATAACGAAAATTAAATAAATAACGAAAATTATTGAATTAAATCTATTTTTCTTTCTTGATTTTTTTTTTAATTCTTCGACTTGAGCAATTAACTTTTTCTTTTCTTCTTGTAATATTTTTTATTTTTAAGTTTTTCTTCTTTCATGTTTTTTAACTTTTCTTTTTTTAATTGTTTGTACCATTCATCAGAGATCCCCACAGATGGTAACTTTGACTTGCCTGTTTTTTCAATTTTTATTATTTTTTTCTTCAGTAAATAATCCAACGGCAAAGTGAATATTTCTTTCAGAGGTTTTTCGGGAGATTTATCTAAAAATATGAATTTTTCGTAATTCTAATCATAATTTTTAAAACTAGTTCATAACTAATTATTTTACGTTACCATTATCAACAGTTATTGATGGAAACTTATGAATAAAACGATGTTCGTCAATCATTGCAGGCGTAGGATCCAAATTTTCTTTCATAAATTCTAAAAAACAGTCACATCAAATTAAATTTATCGAACATAAATGTGAGGTTGACATTTACATACCTAATTGATAAATTTTGTTGTTTATAGGATTTGTAGGATGAATATTTTTGAGCTCTGTTGTATTATTTTGTATTATTTTATATATGATATTATATGATGTTATTACTTTATATCAAGTTTTTGATAAATAACAATATAACCAAATGATTCGACGCATGTGCAGTAGGGGCGTCTATAATTGGGGTTACGGTACGTCAATAATTAGATCAATCAGTTTTTTAACCCGTCAATAAATGGTGTATCCAGATCATATATTTAATTATTTAAAATTAATTAGTAAATATCACTGATTATCATTTTAAAAAAAGAAATTGATTAGTTAAAACATTACTGAAGACATTACCACAAACAAAATTCATCGATATTTATATTTGACTAGCCGTTACCCGCCCGCTTCGCGTGGCGTACAATATACGTGTATTTGTATATCTATATTCACAAATATAGGTATACAAATACATAGAGTGATCATATAATGGTACATGATCATCTATTAGGGCTTTTACCTTATATAAAAATTTTTAATTTTTTTTATATTTAATGCCTTCTTATTATCCTTTAGGAATTGAATTTTATAATTTTTTAATTAACGCCCACGCAAGGATTTGTGAGGGTGGCATTTCATAAAATTCATTCTTTACAGCTCAAAAACTCCAAAAAAATCAATCTGGCCAAGTTTCAATCCTTTAGCTGCTATAGATTAAAAGGTACAATTTCTTTTAATTTTACGCCCACGCACGGACATGTGGGGGTAGAATTTAATGAAATTTATTCTTAACAGCTCAAAAACGCCAAAAAAGCATTCTGGCCATGTTTCAAAGTATTAATAGCTATAGATTGAAATTTACGAATTTTTTCTTAATTTGACGCCCACGCTCGGGCACGCCAGGGGGGTGGAATGTCACAGAATTCGTTTTTAAAAAATTTCTAAATGTAATTTGAAACATTCTGACCAAGTTTTGAACTATTAAAAGCCATAATTGAAAAATATGAATTTTTTTTCGTGAACACCCCCGCAACCCCCCTTGTGGGTGGAATTTCGTGAAATCCGTTCTTAGCTGACCTCTACTTGGCAAAAGGAATATTCCTGCCAAATTTCAAGTCTCTAGGTCTTATAGTTCCAGAGATATCGTGATGAGTGACTATCTATATCTATAGAAAGTCTCCTATATATATATAGATTGCTTAAAAAAAATGAAATCATAACTTTGTCTCTTATAGCGTCAATAATTGGGGCTTTTACCTTATAAAAATTTTTTATAATAATTAAATTGAATTGGAAAAAAATTAGTAAAAATTTTAAAGCGCCAATTTTTAAAAATATATATATTTTTTTTTATGAGAAATGATTTGGTAACTTTAATTTTATAAAATTAATAGGAATTAAATCCACTATTAAGTATTGAGGACTTTGACATAACATCAATAGTTGAAGACTTACTGACAAATTTACCAGAATTTTTATCTGAAAAATCGTCGACATCAAGGTTGGAACTGACAAAAAAAATCGAAGGGGGTATTTTTAAATTCGTTGTCGATTTGAAGGCATGTAAGGACAGCGATGAGTTTTTTGAAGTAATTACCAGGCCTCTTTGTCTGGGTATCGTTGAGCTCAAACGAGAAAACGATATTATTATTCATGAGATAATTAAAAAAGACGATGAAATCAGGGAAATTGAAAGAACGAATGATATTTATTTTCGACGTAAGTATTTATATTACTTATGTTGCAACTTCTTTTTAAATCTTAAGTTGAAAAAAATTGTGAGCTAGAATTTGTTGAAAATTATAAATTACTTAAAAGCAATATTGTTAAGGACGCTCATGCGTGAGAGTTAATAATAGATGAAAATTTAGATTTTTGAGTTTCGATAAGTTCAATTATGTAGTTATCTTTTCGAAAAAGTTCAAAACCCTTTATAGATTACTTAAAAAAGTTACTAATGATTTAAAATAAAATTTCTAACATACAATTTTATGACAAATCGGTATTGCTTTTAAATTAAAATTATAATATGTACCTTATTAAAGTATATACTATAATGAATAATCTTTCAAAATATTATTTGATTCATGTAGTTAATATAATTCCATTGAAAAATTAGTCTTGACAAACGTTTTAATTAACTATTTATTATTTTATTTGATATAATTAAAACTATTTTGGTTGATTTTTAACCGAATTGAAAGACAGGCTTAGAAGCTTACTACATAAATATACACAAGCACACTGACCGTAAAAACGTTATATAAAATGACTGTTTAATCTGTAAATAAGTGTACGTTGACATCTACCTAATTATCTGGTTAAAAATACCGATATTGCCTAATTTAATTAACAATTAAAATTCACCTCAAATTAACGACTAAGATATATTTACTGATATTTTACAATAAATGCCAAAAAAATATTTAGGATAAATAAAAAATAGTTATAAATCATTGTAAAATTATTGATACATATTTAAAAATTTTTCTCTAGACTCCAACAAATTTCGTAAAAAGTTAGTCTTTATTTGACTCTAGCGTAGCGCATTAACGTCCTTAAGTTAAATGAATAAATAAAAAATAGAAAAATATATTTTTTGTTAATGAAAATTTTATTAATATTAATTTTTTAGTTCATAAGAGAACAAGGGTGTTTTATAGATCGCATTTGCCCCCCGTAAAGTCTAATTACGATCAGGATGAGCTTTATCGAAGTTTTGAAAATTTTTTTCATGAAAACGGAGGATTGTTCAGAAAAGTTTATGTCAAAGATGATGACAGTGTTGGGTAAGAAAAAAATTCCAAATTTACTCCATAATTAAAGTGTTTTAATTGTTTACTCTTAAGTTTTACAGCGTAATTATAATTAATAATTAATTACAGATTTAAATTTATAATTTTATTTTTTTCAGAGAAAATGAAGAACAATTAGAGAATCCTGATGATACAAATCAGCTGGAGGAAAATAATGAAATTGAAAAGAGTGTCAAAATTTCTGATGAGAATAATGAAAATAATTCAACTGATCCAGGAATGGTTGAAATTTCTGTAGATATTGATAATAATCACAAAAATAAAGTTGTCGAAAATCCAGAGGCTGAAAAAGATGTTCAGAAGAATCCGAAGCGTCCAAGTGGATTAAAACCTGATTTGAGGAGCAGTAAGCGTATTAAAAAAAAATTGAGTGATTTTATATCGTAAAATTTTGATTGAAATAAAAATTTATTTTTTATGTACAAGAAGTTGATAATTTCGCACGCCTCATAACGCGAAGCGTTTGAGGTAGTATCTTACTCCCGACTCGTCAAGGTCAAGCAATTTTGTAATCTTTAAATGTCTCTATCACAACCATATTACACTTATACAATAATATGAGTAGACGAGAACATCGAGAAAACACTTTAATTAATCCATTTTATCTATATTATTGAGAGAATAAGAAAAATTTTGTGTCCCAGGATAGTCATATGATAAAATCGATTTTTTAAGTGAAATTTAGTGTCATTACAAAGGTCTTGACTTGAATTTGTGCCTTTTCAAGGTTTCATATCATTTTCACCGATAGTCAATTTATTATGATAAGTATTTAGGCTGCATTCCGAAAATGCTCTATCTCGCTAGATACATAATTAAGAAATGACCTTGTATCTTGTGAACTATTGACATTTTTAAAGATATAAGCTCACCCTGACGTTACACTCATCGAGACCTTTCATTTGAGTACCCACATCAATTTTTCATTTATTTATATATATTATATATATGTATATATGAAAAATATATCAAAAATGCATGTAGGTACTCAAATGAAAGCTCTTGATGTGTGTAACATCGGGATGAGCTTATATCTTTAAAAACGTTAATAGTTAAGAAAGTAATTTAACAAACGTCATTATTTAATAAAGCAAAATTTTATTTATTTATAGTTCACAAGTCACGGCAGTTAAATACTGACTGCAAGGTTGCTAGTAGTTTATAAAAATTATTTTATGTTGCTACTTTGAAAAAAAAAAAAAAAAAAAAACGTTTCGAAAAAAATTTTGCGTGGACGTCAAGATGCCTGTACGCTGATTTTGTATGTAATCACGATAACTCCCGAAAAAATAAATGTATCGAGACGGGGCTTTTTTTATTAGTTCCAGAATTCGATTAACTGCTGCCGTATTTCATATCAGTGCCTAATTTACGTAGCTTTCTAACTTCCCGCTAAGAAAATTGAAAAATTTTTTTTAATGAATTTTTATTCAAATTCATAATGATACACACGCATAAAAACAAAAAAGTTTGGAAAATCCAAAAGTGCACGCCTCATAACACTCATCCATTTTTTAAGAAAAAAAAATTGTGTAATTGATTAAAAAAAAAAAAATTATAATTAAGTTAAGTCTACAGTGATTGATAAGAAACTCTTCTTTATCGACCACTGGAGCATTAAGCCCCTCTCCTAGTGTGCAGAGATCCCTCGCGCTAGCCAACGTTGACTAGAATGGTCACCCATACAAGTTGTTGCTTAAAATGTGTGATCGCCCAAGTCAGACGTGTGCCGCCCGGCTATCTCTGCCACTTCCAGAGGCTGGCAACGTAACGTATAGTAACGCACATATTGCACGCCTCATAGCGCGAAGCGCGTGAGGTTGTGCTTTATACTCGACTCGTCAAGGTCAAGCAATTTTGTGATCTTTAAATGTCTCTATCACAACCATATTACACTTATACAATAATATAAGTAGATGTACACGGAGAAAACACTTAAATTAAACCATCTTTTACTTTCTAAAATCATTTCATGTAGCTATTTTGAAAAAAAAAACGTTTTGAAAAAAATTTTACGTGGACGTCCGGATGTCATCCCATTTTGGATGTACCAATGATTACTCCCGAACAAATTGATATTTCAAGACCGGACCTTTTTTATTAGTTTACGAATGCGATGAACTGGGTCCGTATTTCATATCAGTAGCCTAGTTTACGTATTTTTTTTTTTTAATTGAATTTTTATTAAAATTTATTACGATATAACCGTACAAAGACAAACGAATTTTTCTTATTTGTCACGTGAAAACTATGGCGCCACTTGATAAAGCTAGATTTTTTTAGACTGCGTGCGCATATAACAAGAAAAAAGGGCGCTGATATTTAAAAAAAAAAATACTCTGTAAGAAATTACTTAATTATAATTTTCTTTTTTTTTATCAGTTACACAATTTATTTTTTCTTAAAAAATGAATGAGCGTTATGAGGCGTGCATTTTTGGATTTTCCAAACGTTTTTTAATTATAATCACTGAAAAATATTGGTGCGTGCTGGGATCAAACCCGGGTCCCACTCTTTCGAAAAGCGAGCACCGAGCCGACCAGGCCATTGCCAACCTAAAATTATAATTAAGTAATTTCTTACAGAGTATTTTTTTTTTTTTTTAAATATCAGCGCCCTTTTTTTTTGTCATATGCGCACGCAATCTAAAAAAATCTAGCTTGATCAAGTGGCGCCATAGTTTTCCCGTGACAAATAAGAAAAATTTGTTTGTCGTTGTACGATTGTATCGTAATGAATTTTAATAAAAATTCAATTTAAAAAAAAAATACGTAAACTAGGCTACTGATATGAAATACGGACCCAGTTCATCGCATTCGTAAACTAATAAAAAAGGTCCGGTCTTGAAATATCAATTTGTTCGGAAGTAATCGTTGGTACATCCAAAATGGGGTGACATCCGGACGTCCACGTAAAATTTTTTTCAAAACGTTTTTTTTTTCAAAATAGCTACATGAAATGATTTTAGAAAGTAAAATATGGTTTAATTTAAGTGTTTTCTCCGTGTACATCTACTTATATTATTGTATAAGTGTAATATGGTTGTGATAGAGACATTTAAAGATCACAAAATTGCTTGACCTTGACGAATCGAGTATAAAGCACAACCTCACGCGCTTCGCGCTATGAGGCGTGCAATAACTTTTCTTATTTATCTCTGCGCCACTTAATCAAGTTAAAATGAGATCAAGCAATTATATTACTGAATTTTTTAGACTGCGCGCGCACATGACTATAGAAATAAGCGCCAATAATTCAAAAAAAAATATAAAATACTCTGTAAGAAATTACTTAATTATTTTTTCTTTTAAAAATCAACTACAATTTATTTTTAACTTCCCGCTAAGAAAATCGAGGATTTTCAAAAATCGGGAAGTTATTGTTTTCACCCCGTTTTGCAAAAATCGAGTTTTCATCAGATCTCGACGTTTGAAGGTCACAGCAAGCTTTTCTGACTATCCCCGCGAGGTTGTCACGGTGTCTGTATGTGTGTGTGTGTGTGTGTGAAAGTATGTGAACCGCTTATAACTTTTGAACGGCTTGACCGATTTCATCGCGGTTGGTGCTATTCGAAAGGGCTTGACTAAACTTAGATTTTGAAAACTATTTGGACCGATTCAGATCAATAGATTTTGAGAAATCTTAAAAAAACTGAAAAAAAATTTTTTTTCAAATGTGGTTTTTTTGGAATAACTTTTAAACGGCTTAAAGGTTCAATTCCAAAAACTAATCAGGTCTTAACCTCAAAAAACCACGTCGACCGCCACCAGTCCGGTCAAAATCGGTTGATTCGTTCGAGAGATATCGTGAACGAAAGAAGACCGAAAAAAGTGTTTTTTCGGAATAACTCCAAAATTCCTAGCGCGATCAATTCAAAATTTGAGATTCTTTGTGAGGCTTAAAAAACTGCGTCGTATGCTTCTAACCGCGTAAAAATCGGTTTATTCATTCAAAAGTTATTGCGGTTTAAAAATTCAAAAAATAGTGTCTTATCAAATCTCTATCAGACTTTTGAGCTCGAAGAGCTTTAAAGCATAAGAAAGCAATCTCTTTGAGCTCGGAGAGCTCAAAATAACCCATAAATTGTATTTTTGAGCTCGAAGAGCTCAAAAACGTCATTGGTGCAATTTTAAGCGCCTAAGTATGGAATTAGCGGGAAGTTGCAGGGATGGCCTTCAGGGTCAACCGTTTTCCTAATTTTTTTCTTAAAAAATAAATGAGTATTATAACGCGTGCTATTTTAGATTTTCCAAACTTTTTTAAAATTTTCTTACTAGAATAATAATTAATTTTTCTTCTTATTAAAATAAATTATTTATTAATTTCATTACTTTTTTTACAAACTATTTATTGAAATTGCTGTAAAAAGTTGTTTTATCTAAATAAATATAAAACCGCTTTCGAGTATTATCAATTACCTTCCAGGCTCTGAAGACACTGCGCAAGTCAGCATATTTAATTTTTTGTGACGCGTTAATGTTTGTTATTCTTACCGAACATGAAAAACTCTTGTTAAATATTTGTTTTTAATTATTAATCATTATTAATTATGGTTAATAAAAATTAAAGAAGTTAGAAAGGTAAGTTTTATTTTTAAAACTGTTTATTATCAGTTATTTGTGTATTTTATTTTATTTTTTCTTGTGCATTATTGTTTCAATAACCTTCAAATCAAAGTTATTATTTGTAATAATAATAACAATGATAATTAGTTGAAACTAAACTAATATAAATAGTAAATTTTATCATAAAAATATTTTATTATTTTTTTTTTTTTTTCGATAAGAAAATATGAATGGTTATAATTAGTGTCGAAGAACTGATTATTATTGTGTCATGATAGATAATACATAATATTTTTTTTTGTTTACATAATTTATTAATTGATAATATTTAATAATTGATTAGAAAAAAAAATTTTTTTTTCAATTTTTTTCTTAAATAAAATTTTTTTTTTGAGTTTTAATGATTCTGTATATAATAATAGACAAAAGTACTTGTAGAAATAATTAATTTAATTATTGAATAAAAATGGCGGAATTAAAAAATTTTAGACTTTGAATTTTTTAATTAAAAAATTAATAATAACAATAATAATAATAATAATAAAAATAAACAATTTTTTTTTATCAATGACTCACAATATTAACAGAATTTATCAAAAAATCCTCTTATCTTAATATGTAATTATCTATCGAATTAGATAAAAATTTCATAACTTTATCAATTATCCAATTGTCATTACATTGATAGTTTAGTTTTACTAAAGGTGTTATTTTGAAAAAATAAAAAAAAAAGTGAAGTTTTTAGTACTTAATTTTTTATAAATTGCAATTGAAAAAATTTTTTTAAAAATATAATATTCTAAAAAAAAATTTTTTTTTTTTATTTTTTCAATAATTTTAGAAATGTTTAATTGGAGTACTAGGCAAGATTCATGGGATTATAGCGATCAGGAAGATAAACTTGACGAAATGTCCGATCTTTATGGTCAAACGCCTCCTCGTACGCGTCACAGCCGCCGGCAAAGAGAGAGAAAACAGCGAATATCACTTTCGTAATTATTTTTATAAATAAAATTAATTAATCTTAATTAGAAAAAATAATTAAAAAATTTTAATTCTTTATCAAAGAAAGAATTTAAAAGTACACTGAGAAAAAAAATTTTTTTTGAAAAAAATAAACATTTTTGTGACAATATAAATTAATTTTTTGAAAATTTTAAACAATTTTATTTTTTAGCTGAAGAAATAAAAATTTTTTTTTGTTAAAAAAAATTTCCTAAATTTGGTAAAAAATAATTTTTTATGAGTTATCAAGTTTTCTAAAATTTTTTTTTCAAATTTAAAAAACTTTTTTTCAACAAAAAAGTTACTGTGAGAAAAATTTTAATTTTTTTAGTTAAAAAATAAAATTGTTTAAAATTTCCAACAAATTAATTTTTTCTCACAAAAATGTTCATTTTTTTTATAAAGGAATTTTTTTTCTCAGTGAAACTATTTAAAAGCATTGAAAAGAATTCTTTATTTGATTATTTTCAAAACTTTTTAATTTTTTTTTTTAATCAGAGAATTAACACAATAATTATCATCACTATTAAAATTTACACGATTAAAAATTAACAGTGAAAATAAATCAGCACCAGTAAGAGAAGTCCGTTGTTGTAAGCCGCCTCTCTGTCGTCGCAACACCCTAGACGCAATAATCTTCAACAAAATGTGCGACCAAGCCGACGAGGAGGATTCCGATAATGAAATAAAATTAGACGATGATTCAAACTCCCCTTCCTCGGCCCCGGCGGGAAATTTGGGACCCGCTAACGCCAAAGATAACACTCGCAAGTGCAAGAGAAACTTAAAATTAACTCGGAAAAGCGAACGGGAGATTAAATTAGACATGTCCTCTGATTCCTCAGTCAATCACCAAAACAACGACATTATTCCGTCCACGCCGACCTCCGTTACCAGAGAAGACAATATTATCAGCAACATGACTCTTCTCTGCGGGGTTGTACGTATTTTCCTTATTTTCTTGATTAATAATATAACAAATATTTTTTAAAATTTAATTCATCCAAATTTTTTGCAGATCGAGACGAAAAATCGGTTCCGGTGCCTCAGGTCCAAGCCCGTAGAGGTAGAAGCTCGGAAAGAGGCCGATGAAACCGTTAAATTCTTCCTGGCCAATGATTCTGATGAAGCTACCGATAAAGTCAGTGAAAGCGATGACAAGAAAATCGTCGGCAGAGAAATTTTCCATGAAACTTTTTCACACGCGATTCGCTTGGTAAGTTCCTGATTATGATAAAGAAGTTTTCTTGGGTGGTTTTGGTAAGGTAGAAAAATTGTAGTGTGTCTTTTAACTGCTAGATGACGACACGTGCCTGTTTAAAGGGATTTACCTGGTTAAGTAAAAAATTAAGGGATCTTTTTTGTAATTATAAGTTAGAAGATTAGTTTTGATAATTTTAAAAATTTTTGAGTTTGATATGTAATTTATGATCAAGGACGTTCATGCGTGAGACTCAATAATTAAATAAAAATTTAAAAGGAAAAAAGAAGGGATATTGAGCGAATAAATTATTATTATTTTTGCCGTAGGTATTTATCCGAACAAAAACAGTTTCACTGTAAAAAAGTCGCGCCAAGTCCACGTTCATAAGACTATTAGGAAAAAAAAATTTTTTTTTTTCTTTACAAAAAGATACAAAATAAAAAAATTAAAAAATCTAAGTAACCGATATGATTGTTTATGATTTTCGGAAATTAAAAAAAATTTTATTGTAAATTTAAAAATAAAAAAAAAATTTTAGAACGTATTTAGTGTGCGTGGTTGCAAAATATTTTACTTTTAATGAAATTCGTAAAATCTATTTACTAGGACTTTAAAAAAATTGAAATACACAATGACGCACACCAAGTACGTTCTAAAAATTTTTTTAATTTTAAATTTACAATAAAATTTTTTTAATTTCCGAAAATCATAAACAATCATATCGGTTACTTAGATTTTTAATTTTTTATTTTGTATCTTTTGTAAAGAAAAAAAATTTTTTTTCCTAATAGTCTTATGAACGTGGACTTGGCGCGACTTTTTACAGTGAAACTGTTTTTGTTCGGATTTTAGTATTTTTGTAATTATAATGAAAATTTACAATTGATAACAACTTAAATCTCGTGTTGACTGCATTTTTTACTGCAAACTATCCCCTTGAAGCTACAGTTTATGTAGATGTAATTCCAGTGCACCCTGGCGGCCATAGATGCAAGCTACGAATCACTTTTTTTTACTGTAGTTGCGTGTCTATAGGAAGGATTACTACACATATTCATTTTATCTAGTCTGTGGCGCTGATATTCCCCATCGAAAAAAAGTCAGGATCGAAATTTCTGGGCTTACTATAGTTTGTGCTGATAAAATTTAATAATTTTAAGTGAATTAAGTGTTATAATTGATTATAATTAATAAATATCAGTAAAATAAAGTATAAATTACTTTTATAATATATCATTTTGGAAAAAGGAGAACCATATAATTAAATAAAATTTTGCAACCTCGAAATACCGTTCTGCTTACAGTAAACACAGTCGGTAGTCTGGCGCTCCGTTTACAACGGGATTTTTGAACGGAACTTGGCGCCAGATTCTACCGAATCTGTGGATCCTATATTATAAAATAGATGAAAGTCTTGAAGTTAGTCAAAGGTCGAAACTCGCAAAAAACGGGCCACGATTCATTATTGGTTGAAATTTAGGCGCGCGCGTAGCGCACTATTCAAATTTCTAGTAATACTTATATTGCAACGTAGTTTTAAATCTCAAGTTGAAGAAAAATTTTGAGCTAGAATTTGGTGAAAATCATAAATTACTTAAAAACAATATTATTAAGGACGCTCATGCGTGAGAGTTAATAATAGATGAAAATTTAGATTTTTGAGTTTCGATAAGTTCAATTATGTAGTTATCTTTTCGAAAAAGTTCAAAACCCTTTATAGATTACTTAAAAAAGTTACTAATGATTTAAAATAAAATTTCTAACATACAATTTTATGACAAATCGGTATTGATTTTAAATTAAAATTATAATATGTACCTTATTAAAGTATATACTATAATGAATAATCTTTCAAAATATTATTTGATTCATGTAGTTAATATAATTCCATTGAAAAATTAGTCTTGACAAACGTTTTAATTAACTATTTATTATTTTATTTGATATAATTAAAACTATTTTGGTTGATTTTTAACCGAATTGAAAGACAGGCTTAGAAGCTTACTACATAAATATACACAAGCACACTGACCGTAAAAACGTTATATAAAATGACTGTTTAATCTGTAAATAAGTGTACGTTGACATCTACCTAATTATCTGGTTAAAAATACCGATATTGCCTAATTTAATTAACAATTAAAATTCACCTCAAATTAACGACTAAGATATATTTACTGATATTTTACAATAAATGCCAAAAAAATAGTTAGGATAAATAAAAAATAGTTATAAATCATTGTAAAATTATTGATATATATTTTAAAATTTTTCTCTAGACTTCAACAAATTTCGTAAAAAGTTAGTCTTTATTTGACTCTACCGTAGCGCATTAACGTTCTTAAGTTAATTGAATAAATAAAAAATAGTAAAATATATTTTTTGTTAATGAAAATTTTATTAATATTAATTTTTTAGCTAATAAGAGAACAAGGGTGTTTAGTAGATCGCATTTACCTCCCGTAAATTAGCGCATTAACGTCCTTAATCAGAAACGTTTTATTAGTATGAAATGGAATGAATACGTAAGAAACTTGACTTTAATTTCAAATTCTGCTAAAAAGATTGAATTAAAAAAAAATATACTCAAATTATCTTATCGGAAAAGAATAATAAATAAGTTTTCTTGTTTAACAATTTTGACCTTTACTTATTTACGGTTAAATTATCAAAACTAATCATACATTCTCTAAAAAATTTCTAAAATCACCCCAAATAATTAACACGCACTAAGCAACTAATTAATTCTTACATTTGATGTCTGCAATTATAAAACCTTGCAGTCAGCCAATGACCGTGAGCGAAACTGTTGCCGGCAAATAAGCAGCGAGGAATCTCGTTGGCAAAATGAGCTGAAAGACCTGATCTGGCTGGAGCTTCAGGCATTTCACGCTGACCGTAGCCTGGTAGAACAAGACGAGTTTTTGTGCAGACAACGGGACGCGATCTGCCCATTGCTCACCGAAATCCTAAACTACAAGTACGTAATCACTCCCCAAGCCCTTCAAATCAGAATCTAACCAAAAAACCTCAAAACTTTTAGATACGACCTAGCATCAAGCTTGATAGAGAACGGATCAGCGACATCTAGCGCAGATTCCGGATTCGAAGGTTCCCTTGTTCCCTCTCTCCCTTCTCCATTCTTAGGATCAAATCCCGAGTTCCCCCTGGCATGCTCCGGTTGCCTGTCAATGCACTGCATTACCTGCCGGCACTGCCAGATTACCGCGCTTAGGCAAGTAGAAAGCCTGCTTATCCGACTGCAGACCGCAGAATCATTGTACCCATCTTCTCAAGCGTTTGCTGCGCACTATCCGCAGTACAAAAGTCCAGAATTCACCGGTAGGGTCAAGGCCATGTGTCTTTGGTACAACATGATGCGTCGTCACCGTTTGAAGCTTAGAATCCTCCGTAAGATGCTAATCCCCGGGCCGAAACCTTCTCGAGACTCAGTAGACTCTAGCATGGACCCTAAATTTGAGATCTTCGACTTGGATTCTCCAAATCCTTGCGGGTCACTAAAGTCAACCTTCATCTATTTCGACGAGGGACATCTAGAGCAACTAGACTTCGAGACTACCGAGATAGAACGGATTTCCTACCGCCGGTACATTGAAGATGTCCTTAAAACCCGCGGGCTGAGCAAATCCCTGAACTTCCTGGAGCGTCTGCATATGTCGGTCTTGAGAAAAGCGAACCTAGCTTTATCTAAAGATCAGAATTGCTCCAGTTACGAAGAGTACGAAGACCTGGACCTGAAGCGATACGGCTTCTGGAGCCCAGAATCCCAAGCTCTGAATCTCCCTTCGTATGCCAACGTGTTCCTTTTCCTATCAAGAGTCCCCTTGGATATTGTCCACGAGTTCTTGGAGATGCGTCTCCAGCAGAAGCCAGTGGCTCCAGGAGCGCTCAGCGTTAGGCAGCTGATGAGAGAAATGCGGGAAGGCTTGAAAATAGCTTGCATCTATCGCGACAGGTTTTTGGTTCATTCCCGAACTGTGGCTGAAGCTGGAAAAGTTGATATCGCTGCTTTTGATGATAGTCTTCAGCAGGTGTTCGTGGTTTACTTGGACTATCTGAAACAGTGGGTCGAAATGGTGCCTTGTGGAAACTACCAAAAGGGCCTGATTGATGACGAATGGACTTTTGTTAAGTCGATAGCCAGGAACATCAAGAATGGATTCACGATAGGCGGAGTCAAGTTTTGTGAGATAAACGGAGTGATGATCCATGAAGTGATCGAGTTCTTGGGCACCAGACCCTTGGAAATCGAAGAGTCTATGGCGGAGATTGAAGAGAGTGAAGATCTAAGGTACCAGTTCATGTCTCTGGGTCGAGAATGGCAATCAATGTTCATAGAAGCTCGCGAGAAGCTTACTAAGAGTCTTCTTCTGACCCGGTCGTTGAAGCGCGACTTGGACCAGAGTCCTAACGATGACCTAAAGACTGCTTTGGATACCTTGAAGCACGTGATTCACGATCTCAGGACTAGGATCTGCAGCGTGGTGGCCCAGTTCCAGGTGAGGGTTGATCAGGCTGATGAATCCAAGCTAGAAAATGACTTAGCGTTCAAGACTCGCGTTCGTGAAATCCTTCACCAAGCTTACAGGCTAGGCTTTGACTATCATCGGGAGGTGGTTCGCATTTTCCAGGCGAACGAAGAGTTAGTTAAGGGATTGGTCAGCTTCGCTGAGCTCTGGATTGAGTTTGTGGTAACTAAATGCGAGCGGGGCCGTGGATTGAGACCAAGATGGGCTCACCATGGGTTAGAATTCTTGATCATGACCTGCGAACCAGCAAACACTGAGTTCTTGGATGAACAAGACTTTGCTGAGCTGAGAACCAAGATGGAAGCATGCTGGGCTCACATAATTGGAGAGGCAGAGATTGTTTCTGATGAGCTGAAGCCTCTTCCACTGTCCAGGACAACCTCGCCCAGGATCAGCGTCAAGGATTTGAAGGGTTGCAAGGAGAACGTGAGCTTGGTTATTAGTAGGAAGATTTCTGCTAAGCAGTCGAGAGTTACTGCTGCTTTGCAGCAGCTGGAGGAAGAGATTGACGAGCGGAGGCGGGCTGCTGAGCTGATTGGCCGAGCGGCTTCCAAGAAGACTGCTGACAATGTCAGGATCAAGGTCAGGAGGGTTACCTTCAGTTGGCAGAGAGGCATCAAGATCGGGCAAGGAAGGTTTGGCAAGGTCTATACGGTGGTCAATAACCAGACTGGCGAGCTGCTGGCAATGAAGGAAGTATCGTTGCAGCCAGGAGACCATCGCGCTATCCGTCGGGTAGCGGAGGAACTTCAGATCTTTGAAGGAATCACTCACGATCATCTCGTTCGTTACTACGGAGTTGAAATCCAGCATGAAGAAATGCTGATTTTCATGGAATTCTGCGCGGAGGGAACTCTTGAGAGCCTCATTGCTGCTAGCTCTGGAGGATTACCAGAGATATTCATCAGGAAGTATGTCCATCAGCTTTTATCGGCTATTTCTGTGCTCCATTTTCACGGAATTGTTCACAGAGATATCAAGACTGCCAATATCTTCCTGACTGATCAAGGGAACTGCCTTAAGCTGGGGGACTTTGGGTCTGCTGTTGAGATCAAGGCTCACACTACCATGCCTGGGGAACTTCAGGGATTCGTTGGTACTCAGGCGTACATGGCGCCTGAAGTTTTCATGAAAACTGAACACGGCCATGGACATGGAAGGGCTGCTGATATATGGAGCTTCGGTTGCTGCGTTATCGAAATGGCTAATGGGAAGAGACCTTGGGCGGAATTCGATTCTAACTATCAAATCATGTTCAAAGTTGGAATGGGCGAAGTTCCTGCCATGCCTAAGAATTTATGCAATGAAGGAATTGATTTGATTGAAAAGTGTCTGCAGCATGATGCTAAAAAAAGGCCTCATGCTAATGATCTGCTGGCTCATCCTTTTGCTAGGAATTATGATGATGTTAATGTCGAGCTGCTGAGTCGCATTGTTGCCTAGGGAGGTTGGAATTAAAGTTTGGGTTAGATCCCAGATAACATGTGTTTGAGCAAGATTTAGGTGCCAGTGTCTTTAGCAAAACCCCTAGTTATTAGTGTCTTTTTCTTCATATGGGTCTTGCTCAAATTCATGTAGAAAGAACTGGTTCAAGATTTATATATAACTAGCTCAAGACATCTTGTGCAAGAATATGAGACGAGTCTAATGCAAGGTGCATTGAAAAACTTTCTGACGGATTTTTTGAATCAGAAACTCACAACAGACACTTACTCATGACTTGCTCAACATTTGCTCAAGATCCGTAATTCTCAGTAATTTGTTCATTCCTAAAGCATTTGTCAACCAAAAACTAACAGCAAATGTTGAAGCGTTACTTGCTCAAGATTTGCTCAAGATGCATGATGCATTATATATTTTATAGCACTTTTTCCCCTTCACTACTTGAAGATGTATTGATTCAGTGGTGCTCATTTTAAAATAATTTTGTTTTGATCGATAAAACAGTAGGTCGATACTCTAAAAAGTTAAGCTGAATGAGATCCACTAATCCTATTGTAAATATAGGAGGGGTAGAATGATGCGGACGGTCATTCGAAAACATTTGATCTTGAGCAGATCTTGAGAAAGTCTTGCACAAGTATATTCAGCATGCTTCTGGTGTCAGTCTTTCTCAAGAATTGATATAGTTAATTTATCGATAAGCATCTTCAGATTTTCTCAATTTTCTTACACAGTTCTTGAACTATAATCTGGCCCAAAATTCTTGTACAAGGCTTGTTCAAGACTTGTCAATTGAATTTGCTACAAGTATCTGGAGCAAGGTCCATAGGTAGAAAAAGACACTAACAACTATCGAAATTGAGACCAGACTTGCTCAAGCTTTGAAAAAGATTGCTATATGGGATGGTCAACAAGGTATTTGAGATATGTGGGATAATTTTAATTGGTAGAGCATTGAAAAAAATTTTGTACCTTAATTTGAAATGATGCAAGCAAAATTTGTAAATACTGTGATAAAAAAAAATGTTTTTAATTTTAAAGATTATTTTTTTATTGTTTAAGGTTATGTTATTGTATATGGGTATGTAAATTATAATAATTTTATGTGTAAATATTAAATAAATAATTATTTTAAATTATTTTGATTGCTATTTATTAGAATAAAATGTTAAATTTGTAAAGTTTCTATAATAAACTTGCATATAAATAAAATAGCGGAAGATTGAGGCAAGAGGAATAGGCTAATAGGTTAGTTGGAGAGTTTTAATGAAGACAACCATGATGAATTCTATACATACATACTTTATTACACGTTCTGTATAATGTATAATTATAAATAATTTGTAAATCAATAAAATATATATAAACTTAAATAATGTATAATATAATATAATTTATTACTTATTATAGATTTGATATGCGTGATATTCTTGGCCGCGGTAAAAGCGAAATCACTTTCATTTTTCTTTATTTACTACAATAAATACTATTTTTTGTTTCTTCAACATATATATTATGTATATACATATATATTTTGTTATTAATAGTTCATACTTTCATTTCTAGGTTTTTTGTTACTTTTAGACTTAACGGCTACAGTAGAACACAATTTATGTAATTGAGAACGTGGTGGCTTCATTTGAAATTTCATGGAAAAAATTAATAGTTACAATTTTTATGTTTGAAAAATGTCTAAAACAAGATCTTTTGACAAAACTAACATTGTAATAGACTCGAGATACAAATTAGAATTTAAAAAGTCTTCTAGAAAGATGATTTAGAGGAAAATTTTGACATCAAACGGAAAATTTACGGAAAAAGTGAAAAAAAAGTTTAATTGTAGGTTCAACTATGACTCGTATAACTTTTGAAAGAGTAGATTTATCGAAAAATTGGTGAAGACCTATCTTGTAAAGCGTTCAATTCTCTACAAGAAAAACTCTTGACTTTATCAGTATAATCCTTTGATGAGTTAAGTTTAATCATGCATGCGCATTAGCGGGATCAATACCAGAAAAGTTTTACGTTTTTTAAATTTTATTCTTGTTTAAAAGTTTAATGAAAGTTGTTATAAGAAAATGAAGGAAAAATATTTGAATAATTTATTTATTTAGGTCATTTTTAAAGAAAAAGTTATTTTTTAAATTTGAATTTTGGCGGGGCAGTGACGTAGTACTATATCCGGTGCGCAACGCCATCTTACAGAGAATTTAAAAACTATATCTACATTTATGTTGTAATTTTAACTAAATAAACTGTTTTTTTGTAGTTTAGATTATACTTTGAGTGAAATAAATTAATAAATGTAGAAATTAATTTTTCCGAAGGATAAAAATAAAAATATTCAAGTAATTAAATTTAAAACTTGATTGTAAGTTCAAGTATGACTCGTATAACTTTTGAAAAAGTAAATTTATTGAAAAATTGCTAAAGACTTTTCTTGTAGTGCGTTTAATTCTCTACAAGAAAAGATCTTGGATTTATCACTATGACAATCCTTTGATGAGTTAAATTTAATCACGCATGCGCATTAGCGGGATCAATAACAGAAAAATTTTATATTTTTTTAATTTTATTCTTTAAAAGTTTAATGAAAGTTGTTATAGTAAAATAAAGGAAAAATATTTGAATAATTTATTTATTTAGGTCATTTTTAAGAAAAAAGTTATTTTTTTAATTTAAATTTTGGCGGGGCAGTGACGTAGTACTATATCCGGTGCGCAACGCCATCTTACAGAGAATTTAAGAACTATATCTATGTTTATGTTGTAATTTAAAATAAATAAACGGCTTTTTTGTAGTTTAGGGTATATTTTGAGTGAAATAAGTTAATAAATGTAAAAATAAATTTCTACGAAGAATAAAAATAAATATATTGAAGTGACTAAATTATAAACTTCATTGTAAGTCTTTAAAAAAATAAATAGAAGAAAAACTTTTTTTTCACCTAATTCCACCACGCCTCAGGCAACTCAATAATATCTTTCATATATACTACATATATTCAATATAATATATTATTAATTAACATTAATCGACAATTTTTATTGCACTTTTCGTTTGCTTATCTTCGAATAAACTCATTTATAATAATATCAATAATAATAATCAACACATTTCATTCTCTATTAAACATTTAAATCCTTGAACATCCCTCAAGATTTTCAAAATTCAACATAATTTATATTTCCATGTTATATATATATATTTTTTCAATTTAAATAGAATATCAACATCAACAACGTCAACGCTGTTGATTAAAAATTTATTTTTATCTGAGGCCGATTTGCAGATTTATTGGATCGATATATAAACATTTAGCAAGCGTACAAGCGATAAATAATAAATCCATTAAATTGTATCGAGAAATTTAACATAATAATAATATTGTATAAATACTCTTAAATATTTATCTAAAAATATTGGACAAGAGTGTACTGGAGTGGGCGCCAATTAAAATTGGCAATTGTTTATAAATAGTGATTTCATTTAGTTAGAAAGATACAAAGAATAAGCATATAATTTAAGCTAATTATTCTTTACTCGATATGTATTTTTTTTTTATTTTAACATTAACTATTTTCTTCGAATTCTTCACCGATTAATGATAGAGTCAAGTAGGGTAACCATGCTCAGCGGGTAAGTGGGCGCAATCGCTTTATTTAAAAAATAAAATATTATGAATCTGGTGCCATAAAGGTAATTTACGGCAGTAACACATCTTTACTCCAGATTACTCAACTCTGTGACATACTGTACTAAAAAAAAATAATCAAATAACTTAAAAAAAATAGACTACTTTACTCAATTCTTTCATTACTCGATACTAACTTTATTCAACGCTAAGTTTACTCAGTACTAACTGTATTTTGCACGCCTCATAGCGCGAAGCTCGTAAAGTTGTGCTTTATACTCGACTCGTCAAGGTCAAGCAATTTTGTGATCTTTAAATGCCTCTATCACAACCATATTACACTTATACAATAATATAAGTAGATGTACACCGAAAACACACTTAAATTAAAGCATCTTATACTTTCTAAAATCATTTCATGTTGCTATTTTGAAAAAAAAAACGATTCGAAAAAAATTTTACGTGGACGTCCTGATGTCACCCCATTTTGGATGTACTAACGATTACTCCCGAACAAATTGATATTTCAAGACCGGACCTTTTTTATTAGTTTAAGAATTCGATGAACTGGGTTCGTATTTTATATCAGTGGCCTAGTTTACGTATTTTTTTTTTAATTGAATTTTTATTAAAATTCACTACGATACAACCGTACAACGACAAACAAATTTTTCTTATTTGTCACGTGAAAACTATGGCGCCACTTGATCAAGCTAGATTTTTTTATGCTGCGTCCGCATATGACAAAAAAAAAAGCGCCGATATTTAAAAAAAAAAAAATAAAAAATACTCTCTCTAGCGGTTTTGTAAATGCCGGAAAAATGTCGCAGTTATAAAGTATTAATGCGGTATTTTTTCAGTATTTTTAACTTCCCGCTAGGAAAATCGAAGATTTTCAAAAATCGGGAAGTTAATAATTTCGGCCCGTTTTACGAAAATCGAATTTATGTGTGTGTGTGTGTGTGTGTGTGTGTGTGTGTGTGTGTGTGTGTGTGTGTGTGTGGGTGTGTGTGTGTATGTGTGTTGATGTATGTAAACCTCTTATATCCTTTGAACGGCTTGACCGATTTGATCGCGGTTGGTGCCATTCGAAAGGGTTTGACCAAACTTAGATTTTGTCTATTTTTCGGAACGATTCGGACCGGTAGATTTTGAGAAATCGCGAAAAAACTACAAAAAAAAATTTTTTCAAAACTGGTTTTTTTGGAATAAATTTTAAACGGCTTGACTGATCAATTCCAAAAACTAATCAGCTCTTAACATCAAAAAACCATGTCGATCGCCGTCAGTCCGGTTAAAATCGGTTGATTCGTTCGTGAGTTATCGTTGACGAAAGAAAACCAAAAAAAGGGTTTTTTCGGAATTACTCCGAAGTTTTCCGCTCTATCAATATAAACTTAAAAATTCTTCATGAAGCTTAAAAAACTGCGTCGAATGCCACCAACCACGTGAAAATCGGTCCATTCATTCAAAAGTTATTGCGATTTGAAAATTCAAAAAATAGTGTTTTATCAAACTTCTATCAAACTTTTGAGCTCGAAGAGCTCAAAAGCATACAAAAGTTATTTTTTGAGCTCGGAGAGCTCAAAATAATACACAAATTGTATTTATGAGCTTGAAGAGCTCTAAAACGTCATAAGTGCAATTTCAAGCGTTTAGGTATATAATTGGCGGGAAGTTGCAGGGATGGCCTTCAGGGTCAACCGTTTTCCTAATTTTTTCGGTTGTTTTGGTCAGTTTTTTTATCGAAACATTACGGAACATTTACCGTAAAAATGCGAATAATTTACTTCAAAATGCGAAATATTTACGCTAGAAATGCGGAATAATTACGCTCAAAATGCGGAACATTTACGCTTAAAATTTAGAATATTTACGTTGAAAACGCGGCATTCTTATGGCAATAAGTTGGTAAAATGACTGTATTAAAGCCATATTTAAAAAATGGTGTAAAATTAAATAATGCTCGGACTGGGGTTCGAACCTAGAACCTCCCGAAGACATGTCGGATACTCTACCATTTGAGCTACCCAGTCTATATCAAATTTTCTTTTTGCTTATTCTATATACATTAAGCCACACTGTCAATCTTATGATAAGCATTTTTAAAATTAAATAATATAATTATATATGTGAAACAATATAACTTCGATTTTAGAAAATTTACAATTTTCTAAGTGAGAAATTAAAGATTGAAATTTAAATTAGAATACATTTACTTAACATATGTATTCCTTTATATTTATTACCGCTAAACACCTAATTAAAAAATAATATTCTACATCGTATTTATTCAAAAACAGTATTTATTTTTGCAAAGTAGCGATGGAGAATAAGAAGCAAAATTGAAAACTTTTCATTTTATTCATTTCTAACATAGAAGTAAACTAAAAATAAAACCAAATCTTTAATAATTGTCCATTATATCAGAAAATATTCGGCAAAATTACTGTATTATTACGGTAGTTATTTGGAATTTTTTGGGTAAAATTTGGGCATTAATGCGGTAATTGTATGGCATATTTTCGATAACTGTACAGCATAAGTGCAGTATATATACTGATGGATAATTACAGTATAAAAACTGACCAAAACAACTATAGTTTAACCACATTATTATCGAATTATAACGGTAAATATACGGCATGAGCATCAATGCCAAAAAATTACGGTATTTTTGCAGCATTCTCAAAACTGCGAGGGAGCTGTAACAAATTACTTAATTATAATTTTTTTTTTTTTTAATCAATGACACAATTAATTTTTTTCTTAAAAAATGAATGAGCGCTATGAGGCGTGCACTTTTAAATTTTCCAAACTTTAATGATATTTCGACTCAATAGTATATTAGAAGTGTTGACGCGCTTTTAAAAATCTCCATTAAATTTTTTTTTTGTTTAATATTTGGAACATAGGCGGTTTTTTTTTTGGTCAGTATTTGGAACATAGGCGGTCAATATTTGATGCGTCATGGTAAATATTCGGAGCAATCGGCTCTGACGTTAATTATTACAATTTAATGTTTATTATTATATATTTCATAAACAAAAGTATTATAGTTTGTAAGTTAAAACTATAAAAAAAAAAAAAATACTAGTGCGCCCACTTGTCCCACAAGACTCTAACCTTTTATTCAACATTAACTCTTTTCTCCGATTAATTACTTGTTTAAAATAAATCATCTATTAGTGCGACAACAATCTACTTTCTACTAAACTGTCATCTGTAAACTTTGATATGTCTATATTCATTGTAATAACGACATAAATAATAATTACCGACAGTCGGTAACTAAAATTTATCGGCTCTGTGAACTCTTCAACATATCCGCCATGTCGCGTAAACTTAACTCTAAAGTTTGTGCAAACTTACGTGCGTTTGTTCTTCCGTCGCTGTGAAAAGCGGAGCAGGAAAATATGAAGCCATTTTTCCTGAGATTGTATGCGCATCCGTACCCGTCGGGTACTACTGGTCCATAACCTACAATAGCGTCGTTTTTGGTCGTCACCTGAAACATATTACAGACAAAAGAGGGTAGAGTTGGATCTTTGCTAGTAATAAAGACTATTTTCTATGACAGTCGGATGTTTCGCGGTTAAATTACTCATATCCGGTTGTTAGGCTCTCTGCAAGGAAGCAGCGCTAGGGAGTAGAGAAAATTGTTTCCGGACTTTGCATGACCCTCGCTTAGGGTTCAGCCCTTGCTTTTTTTAATTGACACTTTTAAATATTGATTTTTTTAGTGGCAGTGCAAAAAACATTTTGTTTTCATATAATTTTATATGAGTAATTTTATTTCACAAAATTAGTACGTATAATTTTATATAATTCTTACATAAAAGTTCATATATTTTTTTATTCCTCAAAGTTTTATAATTTTATACAATTATACATTGTTTCATATAATTTTATATATACTTATATTGAGCTTAAGAAAATTGTAAAAAATTTTATTGGTAGTAACTCTATATAATTATACGTAATTTTTGGCGTTAATTTATTTTTTTACTGTTTGTCACAATTTTATATAATTATACATTGTTTCGTATAATTTGATATATTTTCATCTACTACAAGATGATAATAAAATTCTATACAAGTGATTGTCGATAATTATTCATAAGTTTTTGTCTTATATAACATTATATATTCATACCATATTTTATGATTATACATTATTTTGTATAATTATATATCATCTTATTGAGCTTAAGTAATTATACAGAATTGTATATATAGCTCTCTACTAATTGTATGTGAGTTTTAGACTCTTATAGTTTTTTAGAGCTTTGTATAATTTAATATAATTATACATTGTTTCATATAACTTTATATAACTTCATCAATTTCAAGGTAACCATTAAAAATTTTATTCTGAATGCCTAAATATTATTATATGGATATTTTGGCCTTATATAATTCCATAAAGCTCCGTATACTTTTATATAATTATAAATTGTTTCATATAATTTTATATAACTTCATCAAGCCCAAAGTAATCATTAAAAATTTCATATGAGTGCCTGAATATAATTATATGTAAATTTTGGCTGTGTATAAATGTATAAAGCTTCATATACTTTCATATAATTATATACTGTTTATATAATTTTATACACTTTTATTTACTCTAAGACAGTCATATAAAATTTATTTTACGTGACTACATAAAACCATAAGTGAGTTTCGATCATATAAAATTTTATAATGCTTTATATACCTTTATATAATTATACACTGTTTCATATAATTTTCTATATCTAATTTAAGCTCAAGGTAATCTTAAAAATTTTTTAAATAACTATCTGAATATAATTATATGTAGATTTTGGCCTCATATAATTTTTTAAAGCTTCTTATACTTTTATATATTTATACATTGTTTTATATAATTTTATACTTTATATTTTTATACCTAATTATTTAAAAATATGTTTAGTTGCACATAAATTAATTTTGTGCTAAAAAATTAATCACTAATAAATGATTATACAATTTATATAAAATTATATTTCTCTAAATGCCGCTACTTTTCCTAGAAGCCGTGGGTTCGATTCCTGGCCTCGGTAATTTGAACCGATTTTTTTTTTTTTTTTTTTTTTTTTAATAACACAATAAAAACCAGAATTTCTCAGCACCAAATTTACGATCAATAAAATGAGAAAGTTCAATTTAATGACCTATCATAAATAGTCTTAACAGTACAAAATAACTAATTAATTAAGACTAAAATTACCTGCGAAGTCGAGAGAGCGAAGTGATGGATAATATTGAAACTCTCGTCGTTGAATAACTCCGGTATATTCTCTCCCATTTCTTTAGCGACGTACCTCAATCCCATTAGATGATTGTCTAGACCCAGCCCATTAATGTTATCCGCGATTTCTTTGGCTTGCCTCTGCACGGCCAAATCAAACAACTCCTTTATCCGTTGCTTCTGTAAACAAAATACCATCGATAAATTTTTAATAAATTTAATAGTTATTATTTACTCAACTAATTAAAAAATAAACAAATAAGCTGAAAAAGGGCGGGATCGTTCAAACATAATTCTATTTAATTTCCAATTAATTAAAATCTTTTAATGTATCAAAGGGTTGTTTTTTGAGGATTAATCTTTTGAAGACTCTGTTGACATTCCTGCAGTATGGTATTGAAAATATTTGAGGTAAATAAGCCTTTAATAAATATTTGAGATTTTCTCTCATTTAGTTTTTGTTTATTCGCCACTTAAAGTCTCAGGAGCTTCGAGGACGCAAACACTTGATTCGAGAGTACGAGATTAACTGAATGCTATTTTTAGTTTTTTTTTTTATATTAAATAGAGAACTTGTGTTAATTTTTAATTATAGAAAATTTTTTTAATTTTCTTTTTTTTTTTAAGTACAATAAAGTTTGTAATTTAGTTACTTAAATAGTTTTATTTTTATTCTTCGTAAAAATTCATTTTTACATTTATTCATTTATTTCACTCAAAATATAATCAAAGCTACCAAAAAGCCGTTTATTTATTTTAAATTACAATTTTAAATTAAAATATCCTACGTCACTGCCCCGTTTTCCGTGAATTTTCCATTTGATGTCAAAATTTTCCTCTAAATTGTCTTTTTAGAAGAACTTTTTAAATTCCATTTTGTATTTTGAATCTATTACAATGTTAGTTTTGTCGAAAAATTTTGTTTTAGAGATTTTTAAACATAAAAATTATAACTAATAATTTTTTCCATGAAATTCCGAACTTTTCTTCTTCGACAATATTTTATTTTCTCTTAATAATTTAAAAAAAAAAACATGCAATTTTTCTATTGTGTAAAATATCTCTCTAATTTTCAGACTATAAAAAATAGAAAAATTAATAAAGGACCAATGAAATAATAAGTGTGCAAGGTATTTAAATCAGTTACACTGTAAATGGTGAACTGTACTCTTTTGGTGCCTTCCTCTTGTAAATCATTAAAAGAACTGTCAGGGTCGCCCTGGCACATCGCCTTCACCCACTCAAGACTTTCCGGACTGGCTGCACGAATTACGTCAACTCTTCCTTGAGCGAATCTTCTGATGCCCGCGCTTTCATAAGTTGCCACCAAACAGCCGTGTAATCTTCAATTAAAATCCATTAATTAGTCTTCTATGATTAATTAATTAACCGCTAAAAATAGGTCACTATGATTGATTACCTGAAGTAAGTGAGTTGAAGGGCTAATTGAATGTAAGCGTCAGGACTGATGTTGCAGCTTTTGACGAATTCCTTGGAGTAATCTTGGAACCACAGGATACAGAGATCCAAATCTTCGACCATTCTGAAGAATTAGAAGCATTTAGAGTGATATTTACAGTTTTTTATTTAAAAACTGCACAAAAATCCGTGAAATAATAGCAAAAAATACATAAAATTGCTTAATATCCCGTAAGTTATCAAGAAAAAAGCTTAAAAAAAGTTTCTGGAGTCAAAAAGTGCACAAATAATGTAAAAATGCTATAAATACTACTGTGCATGCGAGAAGAATTCCACCAGCGGCATCTAGCGGCAACTTAAAGAACTAAAGTTAAAAAAGCGGGAAAATTTGCATTAAATGGGTTCTTACGAATCAAAAGTTGTCATAGCTTCACGAATATCGTTTAAACTCTGTTCAGACAAGCGCCACTCAAGTTTTTCAGGTGATGGCAAATGTGATGGCACTAACTTATCTGGAGGCGGCATTGCGTCAACGTTGTCGGTTAACGTTTCAAAAGCGTTGAATATTGCTGGTGCTTCACCTGCTGAATGTTCGTAAGTCATACCCCACATTCCGTCCTTGCCAAGGATGACATGGAATGTTTTATCGAACCAACGATTAGCGCCGTGATGTCTCGAGCCACCGCCGTGTAAACAATGGTGTAAAACATTTGCATAATCGCGATCATTTAACCACCGATCTGTTTTATTATAAGGCTCGTTAAATGTTACTGGCAATACGTCTTCGTCGATGCATACGATACAAAGGCAGCGTTCGAGTAATTCAAGATTGTGCCGATTTCGTTCATCTGGAAATAGAAAAAGACGAGGAGAAATAATTATTTGGATAAAAATTTTTTAATTTAGTGTGGCAGAATGCAAATGGAAGAAAATTAGAAACGGATATTCATGTGAGATATGAAGAAAGTTACTAGGAAATGAGAAAGAGGAAATTGACTTTAAATTGAGTATTGGATGACTGAAAATTTACTGCAAAATATAACGATAGATTTTCTGTAGTTTGTTTCTATCATTAAAAATTACATAATATTTATGATAATGATGATATTGATATTGATATTGGTAATAAAATCCATGATGATATTGATATTGATGATGTTAATAGTGATATTCATCGTAGCATTGATATTCATCATGGTATTGATAGTGATAATGATATTTATCGTGATATAAATGTCAATAAAGATGTTCATTACAATAAAAATAATTAAAATGGTATTCATCATGATATTGATTGTGATATTTATTCTGCCAATGATATTGATAATATTATTAAATTATGGCATGGGTGATGATAATGATATTCATGACAGCGATAATTCATCATCATGTTATAGACAGTGATATTTATCATGATATTGATAATTCATGATGAAAATAGTATTGATGATAGTGATAGTGATATTCATCGTAGCATTGATATTGACAACATTGATAGTGATATTTACCATGATAATGATATTAATCATGGTATTGATAGCGATAATGATATTTATCGTGATATAAATATTAATAAAGATGTTCATTACAATAGAAATGATTAAAATGGTAATAATCATGGTATTGATGTCAATGATATTGATATAACTAAATTATGGCATGGATGATGATAATGATATTCATGACAGCGATAGTTTAACATCATGTGGATATTGACAGCGATACTCATCATGGCATCGATATCAATCGTAATTTTCATTACAACGTATACAATTATAATGATATTTATCATGATATAGACAGTGATATTTATCATGATAATGATAATTCATGATAAAAATAGTATTGATGATATTAATAGTGATATTCACCATGAGATGGATATCACTGGTATAGATAGTGACAATTATCATGATATTCATAACAAGTTCGATATTGACAGCGATATTCATCTTGGCATCGATATCAATCGTGATGTTCATTACAAAATATGCAATTATAATAATATTCATTACGTTCTAGATAGTGATATTTATCATGATAATGATAATTCATGATGAAAATAGTATTGATGATATTAATAGTGATATTCACTATGAAATCGATATCATGATAAATACAATTGATAGTGGCAATCATCATGATATTTATGGTAAGTTTGATATTGACAGCGGTATTCATCATGATGTTAATATTGATAATGATATTAGTCATATTAGTCATAATGATATTAGTCATAATAACGATGTTTATGATAGTAATAATTCATCATTCCACTGATTTTGATGGTATTAATGGGGATATTCATCATGTAATGATAATAATGACATTTATAATGATGGCGATAATAGTGCTGATTATCCTGATTTTGATAATAACAGTAATACTTTAGGTGATATTCATCATGCAATGACATTATTTATAATAATGATGATATCAACAGTGATATTCATAACAACAGTAATATTTCGAGTGATATTCATCATGCCATATACAGTGATATTTATCATGATATTGAAAATTTATGATGAAAATAGTATTGATGATATTAATAGTGATATTCATCATGAGATGGATGTCACTGGTATAGTTAGTGACAATTATCATGATACTCATAACATCATGATGTTAATAATGACAATGATATTAGTTATGTCTTATGACAAATGTAATAATATCGATGTTTATGATAAGTAATGATAAATAATGAATAAGTAATTATTCATCATCTTATTGATATTGATGACATTAATAGTTACATCTATCATGCAATGATAATAATGATATTGGCAATGATGACCACTATGATATTTATAATGATGGTGATATTAACAGTGCCGTTCATCCTGATTTTGATAATAATAGTAATACTTTGAGTGATATTTATCATGCAATGACATTAATAATAATAATAATTATGATATTAACAACGATATTCATAACAACAGTAATATTCTGAGTGATATTCATCATGACATTGATACTGACAGTAACATCTTTATGAAATTGACATTAACAATATTGATCGTGACGTCTCCAATAATAGTGATATTCATAATGCAATGACATTATTTATGATAATGATGATATTAACAACGATATTCATAACAACATTAATATTCGGAGTGATATTTATTATGACATTGATAATGACAGTAACATCTTTATGAAATTAACATTAACAACATTGATTGTGACGTCTCCAATAATAGTGATATTAATACTGATATTCATGCTAAAAGCGTGCAAGTAATGCCTAATCGGAAACCCATCACAAATCACAATGATTACTTTTCAATAATTCTTGACGTGCTCGTGCCCAAACCGGTCGTTTAGCTGCCGTCAATACACCCACGGGAGGAGTTCGCGGATCCGCGGGAGTCTCCATTATCTTCAGCAATTGCTGTACCATTTCAGCTTCCGTTATTCTGTCACGATCGGAAGCTCTCACCGGGACGCTGTAGAACTAATTACAAAAAATATCATTTATAATAATAACAATAATAAATATCAAAAATTATCATGCATTTCATTGTTATTACTACTATTATTATTATTATGAAAATATGTAGATAAATGATTAGAGGAGTAAAAATACTTTCACGTGAGAAAACTTTCAACGAATTAACATTATTATAATATTGTAAATAAATAAATAAAAATGTTTGTTCAGTAAAATTAGAAAATGAAATAGAAAATAATCCAGTAATATATAATATAATATAAATGATTATATGCACGGACAACGGACATTTGTCGTGTTATATAACGCGTATGTTAATGAGTTAAACGGATAGAGGATCACATAAAAAAAAAAAAAAAAAAAAAAAAAAGACGAACCGTAGAATTTAAAAGATATTTTATGAAAGTGATAGTTATTTAAAAGATCGAGAGTCTGCTGGAGCATCAGGTGCTTTGCTGATGCGATATATATATATTTATGTACTGCGGCTCACTTGTTTATAGTTGGTAATATAATGCAATACAATGTATAATGTAATGTAATGGATGTACTGTAATGTAATTTAATGCTAGAGTATTGTGAGAGTTTCAGATTACGGTGATTGAGTAAATAAATGATTTAATAATAATATGAATCACTAAATTTGTGGAATTTGTTTTTTTTTTTATCAAAAAATTTGAAATATTATAATAAATACATACTTGGTTGTAATGAGCGACGATAATATGATCACCAGAAGTAGCTCTGTCGAGTATTATTTGTTCATCGACTGTTTCTCCAGGCTTGCGGTATATGCGGAGGATTTGATAGTGTTGAGCCATACACAGTGGTTGCATTGATTTGCCATCACGTGATTTTACACGCTCCACTTCAAGCTCTTTCCTAATTTTATCATATTAGAAGATTTTATTTTTACTAAACAATAACTTTGTAATAACGATGATTATTGTTGAGGTTATTGTATAATTAAATTTTATTTTATTTTTTTTCTTTAAAAGAAGAATTACTTGTAATGATTGTGATTAGTGGTGCAACTATTACTTTTAGTAGAACACTAGGAAATTCGAAGATCTATGTTAGTAATTTTTTTTTGCTGATCAATTACATAACGAATAAATTTTTTGAATATGATTGTAAAGAAATATTAATAATGGTGATATATTCTTTCTCGTATCAATATTGATGGTGATATTTTCGATGTTATTGGTAATGGTAATGATAGTCGATTTGAAGGTGACAATAATATCAATGATACTATTGATGGTGATATTCATCATGACATTGATAATGATTATGAATTATGATAATTTAAGTGATTTTATTCATGAGATTGATGGTTATATTAAACATGATATAAACGATAATAGTGATATTCATCATGACATTGACAATGACAATGATATTCATCATGATATTCTGTATGATAATGATCAAGACAATGATATTCTTCATGACATTAATATTAATAATAGTATTGATGATGATGATGATGGTGATATTTCTGATGGTGATTTTCATCATGACATCGATGATGATGATGATGATGATGATGATATTTTTTATAATGTTTATAATAACAATCATTAATGACATTAATATTGACAATGATATTTCATCATAACAGTCATAATGATAATGATATTTATCTTGATAATGGAAATGACAGTGATATTTTTGATAATAATGAATATGACTATGATATTTTTCATGATATTAATATCGATAATAGTTTTCGTCCTAGTATTGATAATGATATACTGTTAGTGATATTCATCATGATATAGTGAATGAAAATGATATGTTTGATGATATTGTCATTGATAATGATATTTATTGTGATATTGATAATGATGAAGATATTTATAATAATGATGTTGATCATGGCATTGAAAATGACAGTGATATTCTTGATAATAACGAATGCGATTATGATATTCTTGATGATATTGTCATTGATAATGATATTTAATGTGACATCAATAATGATGAAGATATTTATGATAACATTGATGTGGTCAATAATAATGATATTTATAATGACAATATTATTCCATCATGAAAATGATAATGATAATGATATTTATCATAACATTGAAAATAGCCGTGATATTCTTGATATTAATGAATATGACTATAAAATTTTTATGATACTAATATTGATAATAATTTTCATTATACCATTGATAATGATAATACTGATAGTGATATTCATCATGAATGAACATGATATTCTTGATGATATTGTGAACGATAATGGCATTTATTGTGATATTGGAAATGATAAAGATATTTATCATATCATTGACGTTGTCAACAGTAATGATATTTATAATGACAATAATATTTCATCATGACAATGATAATGATATTTATCATAAAATTGAAAATGGCTGTGATATTCTTGATAATAATGAAGATATTAATTGTATCATTGACGTCGTCAACAGTAATGATATTTATAATGCCATTGATAATAAAAGTAATATTTATCCATAATAACGATAATAATAAAAAAAAATTTACATGTGAACAAAAGTTAAAGTTAACTCCGGAACCGGAAACCGGACGCTCTGTGATCTAAAATCCTTGAAGCTTTTGAATTAACAACGAACTCTATTTCCGTCTCTACTTCTGAACTTCTCTACTTCTCTAATTTCACTTAAAATCTCTGTAAATTCGGAGATTATATATTTCTCATAATTCTCCATACATTCACCCTGTCTTCTTATAAAACTTTTTCTCTTTTACTAAAAGTAGCTCAATTCAAATTTAAAATATAAGTGGCTATATAATAACAATAACCATTAACCTAAAGATAAAGAAATAAGCGAATTTCTTTTTATAACTCTTGATATAAACGCAGTAATAAAACTACAATTATTTTATATTTAAAAGTATCTATATCTGTATATACTATTACATTTCTAAGAATTATCATATCGATCAATATGTGTGTCTCGTAATAGTACTGACCGAGTTACTATAAATAATACTTAAACGAAATTACATAAAACAAATTTCCTATTCTTTTCATTTATTTCATTGAGTACAAAAAAAAAACAAATAAATTATTTATAATTTTATCACCAACTAACTCCCAAAAGTGTGTTTTTATGACAGTTGCATCATTTATGACTTTTTAAAGTAAATAAATAAATTTTTTTTTGAAATCAAAAGTTTGATAAAGAATTCACCGGTGAATTTTTAATGCGAATTCTTATTTATTTATTCATTTTGTAAAGAAAATTAAAGACTATAACATTGGTAATAAGTTATCTGTCCACTTTCCAACTAATTCAAATTAATATTAAATCCTCACTTTTTAGAAAACGATACGTATTTTATTGTAACCAAAATATTTTTTTTTTATATTAAAAATTGTTATCCAAAAGTTTGAAAAAATTTAGTTAAGTTATATTATTTTTTATTATAAAAAATAAATTGTTTTTTAATCAAACATTGTGTTTTAGAAAAAAAAAAAAACGTGTTTTGTACAAGATTTAAATTACCTGTCCAATTTTTCCTGATAGTCCAGGAGCTGCATCAAAAATCTTGCCAGAAAAACTGCAGATTCCTGTTGGTTCTGAAAAACTTTTGGCTTTGCTGCCAAACCGGGATTGCTGTTTATTGGTAATGCCAGGGGTATTGACATGTACATGTCATTCAACCACCACTCTGTTGCCTGGAATTATAAAAACAAAACATATATTAATAATAATAATAATAATAATAATAATAATAATTAACTAGTAACCTTGCAATCACTATGTGACTGCCGTGACTTACGAACTATAAATAAATATAATTTTGCTCAATAAATAATGACTTTTGTTAAATTGCACTGTACTTTCTTAACTATTGACGTTTTTAAAGATATAAGCTCATCCCGATGTTACACTCATCAAGAGCTTTCATTTGAGTACCCACAAGCATTTTTGATATATTTTTCATAAATAAATATATGTAATATATATTTTAAAGATATAAGCTCATTCTGATGTTACACTCATCAAGAGCTTTCATTTGAGTACCCACAAGCATTTTTGATATATTTTTCATATATACATATATGTAATATATATTTTAAAGATATAAGCTCATTCTGATGTTACACTCATCAAGAGCTTTCATTCGAGTACCCACATGCATTTTTGATATATTTTTCATATATAGATATATGTGATATATATAAATATATGAAAAATTGATGTGGGTACTCAAATAAAAGGTCTCGATGAGTGTAATGTCGGGGTGAGCTTATATCTTTAAAAATGTCAATAGTTCACAAAATACAAGGTCATTTTTTAATTAATGATAATTAATTTAGCATATTTTTAATAATTTTAAAAAGTTTATAGCCAATAAATGATGGCAAAAAAAATTTTTAAAAATGAAAAAATGAAATTTTTTAAAAACAATTTTTTTTTTTAATTTAATAAAATATTAAATTTTGATATATTTTTTATATATACATAATTATAATATATATTTTAAAGATATAAGCTCATTCCAATGTTACACTCATCAAGAGCTTTCATTTGAGTATCCACATGCATTTTGATACATTTTTCATATATACATATATATATATATATATATATATATATATATATATATATATATATATATATATATATATATATATATATATATATATAAATATATGAAAAATTGATGTGGGTACTCAAGTGAAAGGTCTCGATCAGTGTAATGTCGGGGTGAGCTTATACTTTTCAAAATGTCAATAGTTCACAAGATACAAGGTCATTTCTTAATTATGTATCTAATAGCAAGATAGAGCATTTTCGAATGCAGCCTAAATACTTATCATAATAAATTGACTATCGGTGGAAATGATATGAAACCTTGAAAAGGCACAAATTCAAGTCAAGACTTTTGCAATGACACTGTTTCACTAAAAAAAAAAACGATTTTATCATATGATTATCCTGGAGACAAAATTTATCTTATTCTCTTAATAATATAGATAATAATAATAATAAATTAACAATTAAGGCGATGAATATATCTGATAGTTTTCGTCAATGTTTTGTATCAAGTTGATACAACTGGGATAATAGAGTAAAAAGGGGTGGTCGGAGGGAAAGTGATGAGTGATGAGTGATGGTGAGATGAGTAATAGTGTGTATGACCACTATATCATACAGTTCACTGCACGTTCCATACTACCACATATTACATACTGTGGAAGAAACGCAAGGACCAGGGGCGAAGGGGGCATATAGGGGGGTGAGTTTGGTCGTCGGGTTTCCAGTTTAACGGGATACTTCATTAGCCTGTACACCTCCTCCGTGTCTCTGGTATACAACGTGTTAAATTACTCACTCTTGTCTACACACGTCCTACCACGTATCTAAAGCTTAAATTAATAATTAACTTTACTTTATTCGCTAAGCCCACTCCGGATTAATATTTATTTTTATTATTATTACCCACACTGAAAAAATATATATGAGCATATATGCTGACAAAAATACATATACGTCGCACATATAAAATATATACGCCACATACTTTTTTTTTGCCCCCGTATATGCGGCATATATTTATTTTGAGTACGGATATAAAAAATGATTTTTTATTTAATATATTTGATTGATTAAAATAATATATGATATGATGGATTAAATATATTAAAATAAAATGAAATCAAAACTAAAAATTCCTTTCTTAAACCAATTAATTTATTTTAATGTAGATATCCTCACATTGATGATTTCCATTATTACCAAGTGACCCTTTGACCTATCTAACCTGATCGACGTCCCTCCATTAAGACAAACAGTCAAATAGGTCCTTTGATCTCTGATCTCTGTTTTGGTCTTCTCCTTCCCTTCCCTTTTGATCATTTCCATTATGATGATGTGTTGAAACTTTAATTCATATTAGCAACTACTTATCTAAATGATAACATTGTTCTGATCGATAATTATTGATCATTAAGATGCTTAACAAATGAACAATCTACGATTGACAAAATTCTTCGAGATAATCTTCAATTAAAATTCGCAAACAAGTACACAGTAAAAAAATTTACTGTTTAGAAAAGATTTTTTACAATTCTTGTGAATTATTGGCATTTTTAAAGGGATAAGCTCATTCCGACATTACACTCATCGAAACCTTTCATTTCAATACCCACATCAATTTTTCATATATTTTATATAATTATATATATTATACATATGCATGTGTGAATAAGCAAAATTTTGTGGCCAGGATAGTCATATGATAAAATCGGATTGTTTAGTGAAATTTAATGTCATTGCAAAAGTTTTGATTAGAATTTGTGCCTTTTCAAGGTTTCATATTATTCTCACCGATAGTAAATTTATGATGATTTAGGCTACATTCGAAAATGCTCTATCTCTAGATACATAATTAAGAAATGACCTTGTATCTTTTGAACCATTAACATTTTTAAAGATATAAGCTCAACCCGACATTACACTCATCGAGACTTTTCATTTGAGTAACAACATCAATTTTTTATATATTTATATATATCATATATATATATATATATATATATATATATATATATATTAGGGTGGCGCAAAAAAACCGACTATTTTTTTTTTTTTTAGTCTCGAGTGAAAAAAATGTTAGTTTTTGATGTTTTAAGAGCTCTCTCCAAAGGACAGCTTAAAAAAAAATTTTTAAGATGTCGCTCCAAATTTTTTTAAACTTCAAAAATCGATTTTTTTTTTTTATTTTTTTTCTCGTTACGGTATAATTTTATAGACTAAAAAAAATAAGTTTCTGAAAATTTCAGTTCAAAATTTGAATTTTGAAAGGTCGCTCATAATTTTTTTCAATTTATTAGTGCATTTGTTTAGATTTTTCGAGCGACCTTTTACTATTCAAATTAAAATTCCATGCATTTTTTTTTTTTATTTAGTACAATAATCGATAAAAATACATCACGAGATGAACTAAAAATCAAGCACAACATAGAAAATATAATTTTTTTTTAATTTAATAATTTTATTTAATCAACCGCCAGGCGTGGGTTCGAATCCCAAGCTGGTCTTAGAAACCAGCTTGGTTGAGATTTGACCTTGCCGCGTAGGTTAAGATTTTTTCAAACCAAAAAGACCCCAACGTACCACTCCCAACACTTAAAGTCGGCGATATGACGAATTAAAGAAAAAAAAAAAAAATTATGAGCGACCTTTCAAAATTTAAATTTTTAACTAAAAGTTTCAGAAACTTATTTTTTTTTGGTCTATAAAATTATACCGTAACGAGAAAAAAAATTAAAAAAAAAAAAATTCGATTTCTGACGATTTTTGAAATTTAAAAAAATTTGGAGTGACCTCTTAAAAATTTTTTTTTAAGCTGTCCTTTGGTGAGGGCTCTTAAAACATTAAAAACTAACATTTTTTCACTCGAGACTTAAAAAAAAAAATAGTCGGTTTTTTTGCGCCACCCTAATATATATCAAAATGCACGTGGGTACCCGAGTCAGAATAATGAACCTACATAAGCCTACATGAACCTACATGAGCCTACAGGACAATTTTTAATTGTTTCGATCGATATTTTTATCTTTAATTGTTTCGATTGATCAATATAACCTCGCAAAATACACTTATACCAATATTAAATAGTACAATACAAATAAATTTAAATAGTAACTAAAAATTTATTGATAAAAAAACTTAAAAATTCAATTTATAAATTGAATAATATCAATCAAAACAATTGAAAATTATTCTGTAGGCTCATGTAGGTTCATGTAGGCTCATATAGGTTCATTATTCTGACTCGGGTACTCAAATAAAAGCTTTTGATGAGTGTAACATCGGGATGAGCTTATACCTGTCAAAACGTCAATAGTTAAAAAAGTACAGTGCAATTTAACAAAAGTCATCATTTAATAAAGTAAAATTTTTTTTATTTATCTTTCACAAGTCTCGGCAGTCACATAGTGACGGCAGGTTGCTACACGGAGAGAAATTTATAGAAACCTTTCCAAAAATTATGGGAATGGTTCCTATAATAAAATGATCATTATAGGTATCAATCCTATGCTCATTATGAGAACCATACCCATAGTTTATTGGAAACATTCCTATACAATAATGGAATAGCTTCAATATATTATGGAAATAGTTCCTATACTATTAAAGGAATGGTTCCTATAATATTATGGGAATGGCGCACATAATAATAGAAAAATGTTTATGTTCATAATAATAAAGCAATCCCTTCAAAAATATAAAGTAATTATTATATATTTTTTTTCTGATAAATTTTTTTTTGTAAATAAAAATTGATCTTTCACTAAAGTGAAAAAATTTCTTTTTCATAATTTTTATTCACGTGTGTACTTAATCTTAAATTGTTTATTCCAACTCAGTCATTATTGCGTTAGATAATATTGAAAAATATTGTAGCAATTTTAAAGTTTCTCTAATAAAAGGGATATTTTCTCACTATACAATTACAAGAGCAAAGTAGATATGGAAATTTATTGTTTATTTTTACAATTTCATTTTATTTTTAGAACAAATTATTTATTTAAAATACATACGTTGAATATTTATTAAATCCACCTTTTGGGTATGTAACTTTTATTGCTTATATGAACAATATTACTTATTTTACATATTTCAAATGATATTATTGGGAAGCAAGTAAAATTATCGAAATTACTAATAATTTCAAATGCTTCAAAGTGGTCATCGAAGTCACAAATAACTTGAGTTGTAATGATAAATATCTCAATATTATTAGGCATCATCATTATAATATTATGGGAATGGTTTCTATAATATTATAGGAATGGTTCCTTTAATATTATAGAAACTATTCCCTTATATTATAGGAACCATTCATATATATTATTGGAATCCTGCCGATATTACAGTTATAATTATAGGTATCGTTCCTATAATTATAGGAACCATTCCCATAATTATAGTAACATTTCTCAAAAATTATGGGTACAATTCCCATAATTTAAGTAATCGCTCCTAAAATGCTAGAGGAAAACCTTTCATTAAAATTATAGGAATGATTTCCATATTTTTCTCTCCGTTTAGTTATTGTTATTGAAATATATTTTATGTGCCTGACAGATTATTTGACTTGATAATATAAGTGCACTTATATTATCCTGTAAGTGCTGTGTAAGTAAAAAAACAATTTCAGTTTTGAGGAAATTGCTTTTTTTGGCATGTCGAAAGTAAAGCAATACTTCAACGCTTCGTTTATGAGGCGTGTAATTAGTGTAAAGTTACCAATGAGTCCAACCTCCTATCTTTCTCCCTCCCTAAAATTTTTTTTAAAAAAAGCGACTGTCAATTTTCACGATAGTTGAATTGTAAAGTTCACTAACACATCTTGTATAATTTGGTCTATAGTATTCAACTTTTTAATTTAAGTCTCTTGCTAATATTATTTCTTGAATATAGTTATAACTATAGTTAAATAGTAAAAATAATTTTAATTTTCTTACCGTGTATCTCATAATTATAATTGTAAGCAAATATTAGCAAACAATTCCCATTGTTAATTACTAATGTTAGCAAACTCTTAAACAATTAACCCGAGAATACAAACAACAATTATTATTACTTTATTACATAAATACAAACATTAGGTATTTTGTGTTATGTATTATGAATTACATATATGGTTAATTTAACTAATAATAATAACCGAAACTGAAACTGATAGAGCAGCCGTATAAGTTTTGTACTGACTGTATTATTATGTTTGTATGTAGAGAAGAGATCAAGTGCGTTGCAGCTAGGTTTGATCTGATCCGACCCTTGTATCTTCGAGTCTTCTACCCGTCTATATAACACGCGAATGTTTGTTATTATGATACGCGGAACATATGAGCATGTGTGGATGTTTAACACATGCACGGAAGAAAAATAACTGAATGGATTATTATTTTCACCGTAGGTATTTATATTACTTATGTTGCAACTTCTTTTCAAATCTTAAGTTGAAAAAAATTGTGAGCTAGAATTTGTTGAAAATTATAAATTACTTAAAAGCAATATTGTTAAGGACGCTCATGCGTGAGAGTTAATAATAGATGAAAATTTAGATTTTTGAGTTTCGATAAGTTCAATTATGTAGTTATATTTTCGAAAAAGTTCAAAACTCTTTATTGATTACTTAAGAAAGTTATTAATGATTTAAAATAAAATTTCTAACATACAATTTTATGACCAATCGGTATTTCTTTAAATTAAATTTATAATATTTATATTATTAAAGTATATTCTATCCGAACAAAAACAGTTTCACTGTAAAAAAGTCGCGCCAAGTCCACGTTCATAAGACTATTAGGAAAAAAAAATTTTTTTTTTTCTTTACAAAAAGATACAAAATAAAAAAATAAAAAAATCCGAGTAACCGATATGATTGTTTATGATTTTCGGAAATTAAAAAAAATTTTATTGTAAATTTAAAAATTTTAAAAAAAATTTTAGAACGTATTTAGTGTGCGCGGTTGCAAAATATTTTACTTTTAATGAAATTCGTAAAATCTATTTACTAGGACTTTAAAAAAATTGAAATATACAATGACGCACACCAAGTACGTTCTAAAATTTTTTTTTTAATTTTTAAATTTACAATAAAATTTTTTTTAATTTGCGAAAACCATAAACAATCATATCGGTTACTCGGATTTTTTTATTTTGTATCTTTTTGTAAAGAAAAAAAAAATTTTTTTTCCTAATAGTCTTATGAACGTGGACTTGGCGCGACTTTTTTACAGTGAAACTGTTTTTGTTCGGATTTTAGTATTTTTTGTAATTATAATGAAAATTTACAATTGATAACAACTTAAATCTCGTGTTGACTGCATTTTTTACTGCAAACTATCCCCTTGAAGCTACAGTTTATGTAGATGTAATTCCAGTGCACCCTGGCGGCCATAGATGCAAGCTATGGCCGCGTTCAAGTTTACTAAGTTCTTGGCAGATCTTAGCATATCTTGTAGCAACAACTTAAAGTAACTATATTGTTTTTTTAAAAAATCTATAATAAAACAATGCAAGGTATATTTATTTAAGTGTGTCTAAATATTATTTTTTTGGTAGATAAAGTCAGCCCTACTCAAAACTTAGTAAACCTGAACGCAGCCTATGAATCACTTTTTTTTACTGTAGTTGCGTGTCTATAGGAAGGATGACTACAATTTTTATTTTATCTAGTCTGTGGCGCTGATATTCCCCATCGAAAAAAAGTCAGGATCGAAATTTCTGGGCTTACTATAGTTTGTGCTGATAAAATTTAATAATTTTAAGTGAATTAAGTGTTATAATTGATTATAATTAATTAATATCAGTAAAATAAAGTATAAATTACTTTTATAATATATCATTTTGGAAAAAGGAGAACCATATAATTAAATAAAATTTTGCAACCTCAAAATACCGTTCTGCTTACAGTAAACACAGTCGGTAGTCTGGCGCTCCGTTTACAACGGGATTTTTGAACGGACCTTGGCGCCAGATTCTACCGAATCTGTGGATAATGAATAATCTTTTAAAATATTATTTGATTTATGTAGTTAATATAATACCATTGAAGAATTAGTCTTGACAAACGTTTTAATTAAATATTTATTATTTTATTTGATATAATTAAAACTATTTTGGTTGATTTTTAACCGAATTGAAAGACAGGCTTAGAAGCTTACTACATAAATATACACAAGCATACTGACCGTAAAAACGTTATATAAGTTGACTGTTTAATCTGTAAATAAGTGTACGTTGACATTCACCTAATTTTATGGTTAAAAATACCGATATTGCCTAATTTAATTAACAATTAAAATTCACCTCAAATTAACGACTAAGATATATTTACTGATATTTTACAATAAATGCCAAAAAAATATTTAGGATAAATAAAAAATAGTTATAAATCATTGTAAAATTATTGATATATATTTTAAAATTTTTCTCTAGACTCCAACAAATTTCGTAAAAAGTTAGTCTTTATTTGACTCTAGCGTAGCGCATTAACGCCCTTAAGTTAAATAAATAAATAAAAAATAGCAAAATATATTTTTTGTTAATGAAAATTTTATTAATATTAATTTTTTAGCTCATAAGAGAACAATGGTGTTTAGTAGATCGCATTTACCCTCCGTAAAGTCTAATTACGGTCAGGATGAGCTTTATCGAAGTTTTAAAAATTTTTTTCATGAAAACGGAGGATTGTTCAGAAAAGTTTATGTCAAAGATAATGCCAGTGTTGGGTAAGAAAAAAATTACAGATTTACTCCATAATTAAAGTGTTTTAATTGTTTACTCTTAAGTTTTACAGCGTAATTATAATTAATAATTATTAATTATTTAGAGATTTTTAGAGATTTAGAGATAAAAAATTTAAAAATTTTTTAGAGATTTAAATTTATACACGGAGAAAAATTTATAGGAACCTTTCCAAAAATTATGGGAATGGTCCCTATATTATTAAAGGAATGATTCCTATACTATTAAAGGAATGGTTCCTATAATATTATGGGAATGATGCACATAATAATAGAAAAATGTTTATGTTCATAATAATAAAGCAATCACTTCAAAAATATAAAGTAATTGTTATATATTTTTTTGTTAATAAATTTTTTTTTGTAAATAAAAATTGATCTTTCACTAGAATGAAAAAATTTCTTTTTCATAATTTTTATTAACGTGTGTATTTAATCTTAAATTGTTTATTCCAACTTAGTTATTATTGTGTTAGATAATATTGAAAAACATTGTAGCAATTCTAAAGTTTCTCTATAAAAGGGATATTTTCTTACTATACAATTAGAGGAGCAAAGTAAACATGGAAATTCATTGTTTATTTTTACAATTTCATTTTATTTTTAAAACAAATTATTTATTTAAAATACATACGTTGAATATTTATTAAATCCACCTTTTGGGTATGTAACTTTTATTGTTTATATGAACAATATTATTTTTTGCCCTCCGGGCGGAAAGTGGCAACTTTCGTCCCGCTGCGCTAAACTAAGTTGCCACTTTCCGCCTTCGTCGGACAAAAAAATAGTATACACTCCTCGGGAAGTAAATAAGAAAGCCTCAGATCACATGTTTGTTGACCTCGGCTTCGCCTCGGCCAACAATTACATGTGATCTGAGACATTTCTTACTTTACTTCCCTAGGCGTGTAATATACTATTACTTTACATATTTCAAATGATGTTATTGGGAAGCAAGTAAAATTATCGAAATTACTAATAATTTCAAATGCTTCAAAGTGGTAATCGAAGTCACAAATAACTTGAATTGTAATGATAAATATCTCAATAGTATTAGACATCATCACTATAATATTATGGGAACGGTGCCCATAATATTATAGGAATGGTTCCTATAATATTATAGAAACTATTCCTATATATTATGGGAATCATGCCGATATTACAGTTATAATTATAGGTATCGTTCCTATAATTATAGGAACCATTCCCATAATTATAGTAACATTTCCCAAAAATTATGTGTACAATTTCCATAATTTAAGTAATCGCTCCTAAAATGGTATAGGAAAACATTTCATTAAAATTATAGGAATGATTTCCATATTTTTCTTTCCGTGTAATCATATTTTTTTTCAGAGAAAATGAAAAACAATTAGAGAAAAATAATGAAGAGAGCGTTAAAATTTCTGATGAGAATAAGAATTTAATAAATTTTGTAAAAAGTTAGTACACAGTAAAAAATTTTGCGTCATTGCGTCAAAAAATTTTGTGTCAAAAATTTTTATGTTAAATATTTAACACTTTTTTGTGTTAATTTAACATTTTTCTGTGTTAATTTAACACAATTAATGTTAAATTTACACATAAAAGTGTTAAATATTTAATACAAAAATTTTTAACACAAAATTTTTTGACACAATGACGCAAAATTTTTTACTGTGTACTTATTTGACTTTAGCGTAGTGCATTAACTTAACGTCTTTAAACTTTTGTAATTTCTAAAAATATTTAAACTTTAGCCTGCGTGTGTTATTGGAGATACCCAATACGAGATATCGACATTATTGATGTTAAATATATATAATGTCTATATATGTATATGTTGTGTTTTCGTGTCAAGTTACGGTGATTTCAACAGACAGCTGAACTCTGTGAACTCTACCAACTACTGAAAATCTAAAGATCCGAATTTGTACCATTATATCCTCTCTCTCTCTCTCTCTCTCTCTCTCTCTCTCTCTCTCTCTATATATATATATATATATATATGGAGGATAACAGGAGATGGATGATAGATGATACTGGTAGGGAGGGTGACTGAGTGTGTAATATATTATTTATGTTGTATATTGTACATTGTACATATTGTAGTACACCTTTGTAGTAAACACGGGAGTCCCGACCTCTTAGATGAACATTTCACTTTCTCCTTTATCGATAATCATCACTCATTTTCTCCCTATTGTAGCGCAAACGCTGAATTATCGACTATTACCTGCACCATCTGAAGAATGCTTCAATCTTTAATGTCTATTAATATAATGAATTTATTCATTATCATTAACAAATACGTTTATTAATATAACAATAATTTTTTATTACGCCAAATCAATTTTGTAATTATAATAAAAATTATATAGTCAATTAAAACTTTGGGATATATTTATTAGATTAGAGTGATCTTAATGCTCAAAAGTAATTTCGATGTAATTTAATCGATGATTATTTTTGTTTTTTTAAAAAAAAGTTAATGTGATTCAAAAGAAAAATTCTTCAAGTCAAATTTGTTTAAATTAACAAAAATTTTTCAAGAATTTTTTTACATTAAGGTACAAGGAAAGAAAATTGAAGGAATTTTTACTATTTTACGATCGTAATTTTTATTAAAGAAAATAGTAACGGTGGACTTTACTTGTTATTTAATAATTTTTACGATCTAGTATGCAAATTTTATTCAACAAATAAGACGGCTGCCCAATTTTAAAACACAGTAACTGCAGAATTTTTATACCTGATTTTTTTTAGTATTGTTGCATTTCTTATAACTTTTAGACTTCAATTTCAAGTATTTTTTCTTAAAAATATTTATATTCTAGTATTTTCTATTCATAAATTAAATTTTTTATCAATTAGGAGCGCAAACTTTTTTTTAAAATCTTAAAATTGTCAGTTATTGTATTTTGAAATTGGGCAGCCGAAGACTAGCAAAAGAAGTAAGTCTAATATTATAGAGCAAATTATACAAGATGTGTTAGTGAACTTGACAATTCAACTATTGTAAAAATTGACAGTCGGTTTTTTTAAAAGGAATTTTACGGAGGGAGAACGTAGGAAGTTGAAGTCATTGGTAACTTTGCAGTAACCAAAAATACAAATCGGAATTTTTGTCCGGGAATCGAACCCAGAACTCTTAGTCGGTAGTCAGAGACTCTCCCTCTAGGCTATCCGAAGTAAACTACTATTGATGTTCTTCACCATTTACAAATTCGGAGTCTAGCGCTGTGCACAGCCATCACTCACATTAATTAAAAAACATTCCAATTTAACTATTGTAAAATTTGTTACTTCTATTGGAAAGATACAGCACTGGAAATTTTGAAAATGAATACAAGAATAATATTTTTACATCTTAATTTTTATTCTCTTACAATTTATGATAGTAATGTCGTATTTTTTCTAATCGAATTTAATACAATAATTATTTGGTAAAATTACTATAGTAAGTTGTAAAATTTCGTAAATAAATAGTAAATTTTTTTCTAAAATATTTGACAATTATTAGTAATTAAATAAGTATAGTCCAGCTTGATAATAGTTGTATCGTAAATTTTCCCAGAAATTTTTTCCCGTGTGCTAGTTTTTTTTCTCCAATTCTTTCGAGGAATTTTTTTTATGTAACAGATAATATTTGGGTAGTCACACAGTAAAAAATTTTGCGTCAAAAAACTTATTGTTAAAAATTTTTGTGTTAAATATTTAACACTTTTATGTGTAAATTTAACATTTATTCTGTTAAATCAATACAAAAAAGTGTTAAATATTTAATATAAAAATTTTTAACACAAATTTTTTTGACGCAATGATGCAAAATTTTTTACTGTGCAGAGAATTTTTGATGCGTTAAGTGAGAAGTAAGACTGAAAATTTCAAATTTTTTCATTAATTATCTTCTATATTAAAAATATAATTTTTTTCTTTTTTGATACAAACTGATAACTGATTTAGATGATCTAGGATGGTCACTAATCTGGTTTGTAGTAGATGCAATTTTTTTAGTTATTGAAAAAATAAATTATTTCAGTGAATTAAAAAAAAAAAAAAAATAGAATTTGGGCTTGCGCAAAGTTGAAAATAATTTGATTATCGTTACGAAGCCAATTTCTGACCCTTTTCTGTTATAATTAATAACTTGGATTGCTGTTCACCCCAGTGTAAATTTATCCTGCTGTCCATTTCACATGCCTTCAGGATATATCTATATATATTTATATACATGCATTTATAGTAATGTAAAATAAACAATAAATAAAATTCAATTAAAAATAATAAAAAAAATTTGCCTTTATAATAAAAATATTTATAATAAAAATAAATAAAATATAAAATTTATTATAAAAAAAGTGTGTGTGTACACTGATAAAAAAATTAACTTGACTCAAGAGCCAAAATCTTGAACCAAGAATACCATTTTGAAGAAAATGATTTCTTGAGTCAAAAGAATAAATTCTTGAGTCAAGAAAATTTTACTTGAATAAAGAATCATTTCTTGATTCAATAATTTATTCTCTTGACTCATGAAAATCATTTTCTTCAAAATGGTATTCTTGGTTCAAGATTTTGGCTCTTGAGTCAAATTAATTTTTTTATCAGTGTACTTATGTACGCACGTTAGAAGTTATACTTCTTTGACGTAACAAGATAAAAATCTTTCTAAATATTTTATCTATCGCGTTGTCCTACATTTGTAGAAAAAACGACACTAATAATAGAAAAAAAGGTATTTAATACATTGAAAGTTTTATTATAACGCATTGTCTAGTTAAATAAAGTTTATTTAAATATCATAAAAAAATTATTTCTACATAATCAAAAAAATCTGGAAATCGGTTGACCGTGCAGGCCAATCCTAGAAATTCCTGCTAAGTTTGCATTTCAAGCACCTTAAAATGTGTTTTTTGATTAATATTTGAGCTTTTCAAGCTCAAAGCGCAGTTTTTCACATTTTGAGCTCCTCGAGCTCTAAATGTATTTATTAAACAACTGTAACTTTTGAATGCGTCGTTCGTTTTTGTTTTTTGAAAAAGCATTCGGTGCAGTTTTTAAAACACAAAAAGAAAATGTACAAGTTTTTATTGATCGGTTGAAGAAACTGGAAAATATCTTAAAAAAATACCGAAAAAAAAAATTTTGTGAATTTCTAAACAACTATAACTTTTAAATGCGTCGTTCGATTTTCATTTTAAAAAAATCATTTCACGCAGTTTTTAGGCAAAAAAATGTATATATATATATATATACATGGTTTCATTATGATTTTTTCGTACGCTTTAAGGAGGTCCTTTCGCCGCCAATGTAAAATAAAAAATATTAGATTATGAGTAAATTTAATTTTTTTCTAATAGTTAAGGTCCTTATTTATCTTATAGTGAGGTTTAAATTATACTTTACCGGACAAATTTTTGAAAAAATAAAATTTTTAAATGTTAGTATTTGTTCAGAGTCTTACGAGAAAATCAGACGTTTGCAGTATTTCTCGAATCCGAACAAAAACAGTTTCACTGTAAAAAAATCGCGCCAAGTCCACGTTCATAAGACTATTAAGAGAAAAAAAAATTTTTTTTTTCTTCACAAAAAGATATAAAATAAAAAAATTGAAAAATCCAAGTAACCGATATGATTGTATACGATTTTCGACAATTAAAAAAAATTTTGTTGTAAATTTAAAAATTAAAAAAAAAATTTTTGAACGTACTTGGTGTGCGTCATTGTGTATTTCAATTTTTTTGAAAGTCCTAGTAAATAAATTTTACGAATTTCATTAAAAGTAAAATATTTTGCAACCACGCACACCAAGTACGTTCCAAATTTTTTTTTTTTAATTTTTAAATTTACAACAAAATTTTTTAATTTTCGAAAATCGTATACAATCATATCGGTTACTTGGATTTTCAATTTTTTATTTTATATCTTTTTGTGAAGAAAAAAAAAATTTTTTTTTCTCTTAATAGTCTTATGAACGTGGACTTGGCGCGATTTTTTTACAGTGAAACTGTTTTTGTTCGGATTTTAGTATTTTTTGTAATTATATAATAAAAATTTACAATTGGTACCAACTTAAGTATCGCGTTGGCTGCATTTTTTATAGCAAACTATCCCTTTGAAGCTACAGTTTATGTAAAAATAATTCAAGCGCACCCTGGCGGATGTAGATGCAAGCCTTGAAATATCTTTTCAACTGTAGTTTCCCATCTATTGGAGGATTACCATGTATTCTCGAATTATTTAGTCTGTGGCATGTCACTTTTACATCGAAAAAGTCAGGATCTAAATTTTTGCGTTGCTATAGTTTGTGCTGATTAAATTTAATAATTTCAAGCAGATTAATTGTTATGATCGACTATTATTAATTAATGTCAGTAAAATAAAGTATGAATTACTGTTATAATATACAATTTAGAAAAAAAAAGTACCGTAGAATTAAATAAAATTTGCAACCTCAAAATATCGTCCTGCTTACAGTAAACACAGTCGGTAGTCTGGCGCTCCGTTTACAACGGATTTGAACGGAACTTGGCGCCAGATTCTACCGAATCTGTGGATTATACTATCAGTCATGGATTAGATGAAGTAAAAAAAAACTAAAAATTAGATTTTCGAAATATTCAGGTTTCTTTTTTTGCAATAAAATATATCAGTTACCGAGATATTTATTGAGAAATTAATATTTAAAAATCACAAAAAATTCTCAAGTTACCTACTATAAAATGGAGTCAAAAGATTTGGCAACGTTGCGTAGCGCGCGAGCTTCAGACCATTCAATAAATTCAAACTAAACTTTAACGCGCTTATGTTTTTCATGCATACTTATTAGTTAATTTATTGTTAACAAATTTTCATAATTCATAATTGAAAAATAAAACAATAATTAAAAAATACTAGCATTCCTGCCATGAGACATTAGAATGTTATGGTTTTGTAACTAAACATTTTTAATTAATTTATTTATTTACACTGACTGCAAAAAATTAAACACGGTTAAGGTTATATTGTGCAAATAAAAATGTAAACAACCAAAATAAAGCGTTGCTAAATCACGGACAGGTTACTAACAGCTGATTTACAACTGTCAAATTAATTTTTGTATTTAACTATTTTTTTTTTTAATTTTCAAAATTTCAACGATTAATGCCTCATATACTATTTATTTTTTAATTTTAGGAATTTTTATGGGTTTTGTATTTTAATTTATTGAAAATTTACTACTACAGTTGTTATGACTCAACTGGGCGAAAGGACTTCCTTACAGTTATTTTTAGAAATCATAAAAATTCAAATTTTTTTTTTAATTTCTTCGGAATGGCTTGATGAATTAACTCTTAAATCTAATCAGATCTACGTTTTGATAAACCCTTTCGAATGACGTGTCGTAGAACTCAATCGGTTGATTCGTTTTTGAGAAACAGTACGAAAAAAATTTATTGACACACACACACGGCCGGATACCTCGGTGGGAATAATCAGAATGGCTTTCTGGGACCTTAAAACGTGGACAACCGATGAAAACTCGACTTTTAAAAATCGGACCGAAATTAATAACTTCCCATTAATAAAAATTTTCAATTTTCTTAGCGGGAAGTTAAAAATATATATTTATATGAAATATCGTGAATACAGTAGCCAGTTCTCACGCAAACATACGTAGATGTACTTATTTTTATTTTGTTGGTAACTTTTTTTAAAAAACTAAAATGTTGAGTAGTTAACTTCAGGGTGACGGTTTTTCGTGACGGTGTGCGCGCGCATCGTAAAAATTTATTCTCATAATTTTTGCCTAACGCGCCAAAAGAAGTATAACTTCAAAAATGCTACTTGAAGAAATTAAAAAAAAAATATTGATGTAATTTTTTGTAAAATATTAAAAAATTATTTTTTTTCTTCACGGGGACGATTATTTAATTAAAGATGTAACGATAAACCTAAACACAAACAAATGTGTGTGTAGATTGATGAAACACGTTAGAGAAAATCCAGTATTCAGTAAAGAAGCGTCCCCATTGAAAATAAAACCAACAAAAAAAAAAAAAACAGTTATTTTAAAAATATTTTCGCAAGCGACGTGCGAAAGTTGTTACTGAGAAATGTAAAATGTAATCATGCTTTTATACTATTATGTATAAGATTAAGTATATAAAACTGAGGATGGATATGCTTAATGCTTAGTATACATGAAAATATGTGTAGAAATGTGTAATGTGCTGGGATGGAGAAAGGAATATTGCATTAGATTTAAACATACACTCAGCATAAGTTTTATTTAACTAACACGTAAATCACTCGCTAAATTAACTCGATAAAGAAACTCGTTATTGTTTGCCGATAAATTCTAAATTATTTTATTCATTGCGTGGGAACAATTTTAAAGTTACTATAAATGGCGCGAATAATTATAAAAAAAAATTATTAATTAAAAGCTTAATTTTTAATATAAAAATTGTCACGAACCTACTTTGAGTGACAGACATGTTTATAAAAGATTAAACGTCATTAAAAAGGGATTATGCTGGTTAAATAAATTTTCCTTATCCTTCGGTAAAATCAATAGACATTTTAATACATATTCAATGTTAAATTTACCTATCTGATATCTCTGAGTGTGATAAATTAGTTAAAAACTAAAAATAGGGCTATGATAAAGATTTTTTTCTTTAAATTTCCATAAAAAAAATTTAAAACGTCTTTTAAAAAATAAAACATATTGAATAAAATTATTATGTACTTTGCTTAGCTAAGGTAAAGTACTCAGTACTTGAACAGACTTTTCAAATTGTTGTAATACATAATCTGTATATTTATTATATATGACCGTGCATATATATTATTTATGACCGTGGCGTTGTTTGCTCGGTGGGTCTTATATACGTGACTGAATAAAGTAGTCAGTACTTGTCTCGGATAGCTTAACTGGTAGAGCCCTTGGCTTGTAACCGAGAGATCTGGGTTCGATTCCCAGTCTGAGCTGTCTGATTATTTTTTCAATTACGGAAAAATTCCCACTGAGTAGGTCCCCCCTTTCCCCTATCCGTTCTTTCTCAACTCCCTTAAAATTTGCTTTGATATGGCAAATATAAGTAATATATGCACATGTTATAATTATTCAATGATACAGTAATTGATTTTTGTAAGTTTTTTCAATAATAAATCAAAACAATTATATTTTTGTTAATTTAAGAGTTGACATGTCGAGAATCGCCGATAGATGCTATTTTTTTCATGAAAAAGGTACTAAATCGTAAATCGAACAATCAGTAAAAAAAAACGGTTTATCATATTAAGTAAAAAAAATTGTACCACCCAATGAAATAGTTTTTTCTAAATAACAAATATTTTTTGCAAAGACAAACTGTAATTTTTATACTAAATTTTAGCGTCTAACTATACCTCCCAATTTTTAAAGCGGTACCCAAAACTTGAACAAGCTGGGGTCGTATAATTTTAACAGCACTCTAATCTCTAATAGGTTTATAGACTAGTGATCAGCGTTGTGATTTGCATTAATTACTGCAAATTAAATAAGTTTGGTAGCTAAAAATTAGTGTAGTTAAAAATTATTGAACGTTTTGAATTGATTTTTTTTTATTTATAATTGAAAATTTGCTTTGTCATTCATAAAAAATTAAATACAAATATTTCTCATTTTCAAATGATCATATTAAATATTCACAGTATTATTATTAATATTAGTCAATAATATATTCTAAATCTTCGGATATTTCAATAAATCGTTGAAAATTTTTGGTGTGCCTATTGCCATATTTTTTATTAGTTCAACTACTGCTCCTGGAGTGTTCAACTACTGCGGTTTGTCAGAATTGATTGTTCAACTACTACTCCTTTTATAGTCTATCTTAAAAACGTTGTCAAAATATATATATTCAATTGTCTGCGTTATTTTGAGCTTCAATTGATTCAAAATTGTTTATATTTTCATGAAAATCACTAATTTGAACTAATAATTACATCTTTATATATTAAAAGTTGGATCAAATACGTTTTACTTTGAAACCTGTTCAACTACTGTGTACTTTACCTTATTAAAAAAAAAAAGTGTGTGCGTGTAACTTTTACGCACGATTGAAGTAAAACTTCTTTGGCGTTGACGGCATATATCACTGAAATGATTAAATTTTAACTTGAATAATAAATATCACATTATAATTTAATTATATTTGGCTCCCCGTCTTTATTATCTTAATCCCGCCAAAATTTCTCACAATTATTTACAATTAAGTACAGTTATTTCTAAAAAAAAAAATTAACATGGCCCTTTTATCATGGTTTTTGTGTCAAAAAATATTGTACAAGAAATTATTGCTGACAATTTTTGTCGCGAGAAATTTTTGCATGAGAAAAAAGAGACGGTCACTGATATTTTGCATACTATTGTCAAGATAATTTAATGGAGTTTAATTTGACACTTTTCAAAAATTGATTTAGTTTACTAGAAACGGAAAAAAACCTCAAAATAGGTCAAAAAATTTTCCTGTCCGTCATGTATGAAACTCTGAAAACACTATAACTTGCAAAAAAATGCATCAATTGAGTTAAATTTTTTTTTTTTTATTTTTTAGGATAATTGTAGGCCACCAAATGCGAATGGTTAGGTAATTCAGTGTCATTCATGTACAATTAATAAAATAAAAAAGCCAGAAGACTGTATATCTATAAATATATCCATGTAAAATTTACATGGATGGTGATATATCTATACAAATTATGTACATTTATTTTACCAGGGGTGCCTGTGCATTATCTTCCTAGTACAGCTGTTTTTTCGGCAACTAATTTTGAATGACTTATGTTTTTTTTTTTTTTTTTTTTTTAATATTTCATAATTAAATGAGCATTATGAGTCGTGCACTTTTGGATTTTCCAAATTGTATTTTATAGAATGTCGCAATCGTCAGAAAATTTATTAATAATTTATTTATTACAAAAGTACAGTGAAAGCTGTTAAAAGTTACCGTAGTTCTGTCTTAACCCGGGGAAAAAGGTTTAGATCTAACCAGATATTATTATATCTGAAAATTTTCTTGTTTTGAGAAAATTTTTCTCTTGCTCCAAAAAATTAAATATCTCGATAGTAAATTTTCATTAATATTTCTATTGACTAACATGTCAAATGGGAAGATTAAATAATATTGAATTATTTCTTTTCATTCAATATGTATAATTGCGCGCTAAAATAATCTAAAATGGGTATCAAATATTCAAGAGAAAAATTTTCTCACGATGAGAAAATTATTTTCTCAGCTGAAGTAGGTGGCGCTGCTTCCCTAAAGTATCTAAAAATCTTGATCCAATATAAAAATTTATTGTATCAAGTATTTATGATAATTTGAATTAAGAAAAATTACTTCCACCAAGAATAGAATTTAAAATAAAATTTTTACTTCGGCCAAGACAACTTCGGTCTTCCTTCGGGCGACCGAAAATTTACTTGAGCCAAAAATTTTGTTCTCCAGTCAAGGAATCTTTCTTTCTGTGTAATAAATACTTATAAACTATTTTAATAAATATTTATTGAATGTTAAAAAATATTTATTAGAATTTAATAAATTAAATAATTGTCTTCAAATAAATTAATTTGTTAATAGTTAATAAATCTTTCTATTAGCGTATATTGATAATTAATAATTTGAAAATTTGATAAAAAATTTTGTTCATCACGCATCGATCATGGATACGATTTGCATTACTTGTAGTTATTACAAACACTATTCTTCGAGGAAGCCTGGTAGGTAAACAGGTAATGAATTAGACTTTCAAGCGCCAGGTCCAAGGTTCGGTTCCAGCGCGTGCCGGTTTTTTTTTTTTTTTTTTTATGGAAATAATTCTATGTAATTATATAGGGCCATTTTTCATATATAATTATGTTTGAGTATATATAATTACATATCATTTTTTTTACCCGGGCAATTTAAAGATCTGACCAGATCTGGTCAGATCTGATTATATCTGGCCAGATCTCGTCAGATAGAGACAATTTAAAGATCTGGCCAGATCTGTTTATATATGGCCAGATCTAATCCGTTTTTCCCGGGAATTTCTCATAAAACACTAATAAGAGCAAGAAAGACAACCTGGGTAACTTTTAAGAGCTTTTATTGTAATAAGTAAACAAGTATATTTAGAGATTTTCAAAAAACTTAGCAATTTAAAATAATTTTTTTAAAACTGTTGAATTTTTATTCACTTTGCTATTCACAATTGATCTGTTTTAAAATATTGGAAATAATCCTAATCGATTATGATATTTGCCACTAGCTGGCACATAAGTCAAGAAGCGTGGAGTATATGACATTTACTTACGACCAATCCAAATTATTATTTTTGAATAGCGGAAACTACACAGACTATACGTATAGTAAGCGTTACTTCCGTCAAAAAAAAAATCTGAGTTACTCCCTAGTCGCGCCTAAAGAAGTTTTACTTCAAAAAAAAAAAATCGGGGAAAAAAATGATGATGAAACCTTACTCGGGATTCGAACCCGCGACCTAAAGTTACCTTATAAACTTAAAACTTGAATATCTCGGAAACTACTGGTCCGATTTCCCCCAATCAAGCGTATTAATGACTTGAATTAAGTGTTCTTCGAGCCTCTAACAACCCTGGGGCGAAATTGGCCAGGTCAAAAGTACTATTTCCGGCGTTTTATTTGAAAAAAAAAATTCTGCCGATTGAATAAAGCGAATAAAATCAATATGAAGGAAGATTGATACCCAGGAGACAAAATAACAGTCTCTACACAACAATATATAAATATAGAGTTACATTGGAGTCTATTTGTACGGCAGGTCAAGTGGATCGATGCATCCACGTTACTGTGTATATATATCACCGAATATACCTATGAATAAGCGCTATACAAGTCTATTCTCACTCTGGTATTTTTTCGCACCCGAACGATCCCCACCCCCACCTTCACCCCCTTTTTTGACGCCGGCCTTACACTGACGGACTGTAGCTAAACTTTCTAGCTTCTGCAATGTTAAACTGCTATAATATTTGATAATAAAAAAAACTTTATTTTTAACTCTATCTTCTTGGTAGTTTAATATAAATAACCGTTTTTATTGTAATACAAGTTAACGCGAATTACAATGTAAAGCCTTTTCTTCTATTCAGATGTACATATGTTTTTATAGATATAGTTGTAGGTTATTTTTAGTCGAGGTTCGCGGAATAAAACTTTCGGTGGATGGATTTATTTTTATTTCCTCTCACCTGGGTGAGGATTTAAAATTTACGGCGGCATTGCGCAGAATCCGCGATAACGATTGCATCTGCTCAAAGGTGTGGTCTCTAGATTTCACACGTGTGTGTAACGGTGGGGGGTAAGTCTGGGTGAATTTCGTACAGGTGAGGCGTCAACTCGAGGATCTGGGTCACTGAGACTTAGCAAATAAGATTACCTTTTTTAGGGGTTTTTGTTTTATATTTTTATTTGGGATTTGTAATTTAATACGGCTTAAAATAAAGAATATTAGAAAATTATATTCTCATATATTCTCGTACTCTTTTTTTAAGGTAATGTACGCCAATTATCATGTCAAAGTTGATTAAACTAAAAAAATAAGATTTTAATATTATAATACTAAATACTTCAAAATTAACACTCTTATAGTGAGAAAATTTAACGGCCATGCGCCACCTGTCGAAATTTTTCAGAACTAATTTTTATAAAAAATTAAATATGGGCATATTCAATCATATTAAGCTTAATATGGAGCTATTAGGTCATATTTGGTCATCTTAAATTTTTTTTTATAAATTTTTGAAGTAGTTCGAGGTAAAAATTGAACTTACATACGCAGAATAACAAAATTTATTTGAATCAAGTAAATAATTTTGAAAAATATTAGCTTCTTGATTTGAGTAGAAAAATTCTTAAATTAAAAAATATTTCTTGGCTTAAGTAAATTTAACTTGATTCAAGAATTTATCTTCTTGATTCAAAACAATAAAACTTTTGAAAATTATTTACTTGGTTCAAAAATTTTTCTGTCGATTCAAGTTAATTTTTTTTTCTGTGTGGAAAATATCAATGATTGAAATAAAAATTTGTTTTTTTATAAATGTTGCTAATTTTAAAAAAATCAAACCGTTTTTTTAACTATTCTGCAATTAATCTGTTGACTTAAAAAAATTTTAATAAAATTATTATTGTAAAAATTTAATTATCCGATAATTTATGTGTTATTAAAAAAATATCTATGTCTCTGAAATTGACCTAGGTTTTAATTTTTAAATTCTAACCTAATTAACATTTTGTATTATAAATGAAAGGATAAAATTTAATATTTCAATATATTTTGCTTCTAATAAATTGGTTTTTGTGTGAAAAAGTGTATTTGTTTAGTATATAAATAAACACGTATTAAACATAAATAAAATTTTATTTAATTTTTTTTTCTATTTTGTTTTATTTAATACGTGTTTTATTGAATACTAAGAAAATTTTATTACTTTTTAATAAAAATGTCTGTCATTGCATATTTGTTTCAAATAAAATTTTATTAAATACTAATAAAATTTTATTTGTGTCGAGACTCTCATCTACTTCTTAGCAATCAAATTTATTGACATGAAATAGAATTTATATTTATATATTATTAATATTTATTAATACATAAAGATATTTCGGAAAAAATTCAAGTACGTGTTTTCATTCCTGGCAAATAAATTTATCTCTCAGTGTAGAGAAACTCTTCTATATTAAATTGTAAAAATTACATTATTTGTCGGGATGGAGAAAAAATTACAGTTACAAATAATACATCATCCCTATTTTGGAATTTTATTAGTTTCTAATTGTGACTTAAAAGTTACAACCTCAAAAAATTTTTGCAAAGAAATTATAAAATTTAGTTAATACAGTCCGACACTGTAATTTTGTTTACAAATTTCTGAAGCCTTACCAACTAAGTCGTTATTTTGTTTCTTTTTCCAACACCAGAAATTCTTATTAAAACTATAAATTTTCCAGCGTTGAAATCTAAAATAGTTTAATTGAAAGAGGGGATGACACTCGAATCCTTGTTGGTTACAGTTTTTGCATCCTCGTTGGTAAAGTAACAAACTTTTATTTGTTCTGCCGGATGACGGACTCGAACACTCGACCTCTTGATTTTAAGACACATCCTCTAGACACACGGCCAATCCACAACAACAAAACCAAACAAGTTATTCTCTTATTTAAACGATTTACTAACAACTTTTAAATATTACAATTTAAAACTGTTAAAATTGAAAAATTTGGAATTTTACTTTTAACATTTAAAGTTTTCTAAAACTACACGGAAAGAACAATAACCCACTGTACATCCTCGTATAGTATACTCCGTGGTACTTGTAGTGAAAAAAAATTTCAGACTATAGTCAATATCCTTCAAAGTAGGGGAGAAGGGAGTCAATTGAACTACGGGGCAATTGAACCACTTGACTTAAAAAATCGAAAAAATTGAAAAAACGCTTCATGCTCTTAGAATTAGATTCTAATATGTTAAACTCGGATATGATCAAAATTTAAAATCATTGCGATTAATAAATTTTGAAAAATTGAGATTTTCTTATTTTTAGGCATGTAAACTGTTTTTTCGGCTGGTGACAAATTGTTTAATATTTCAATTTTTTAATTAATTGATAAAATTTGAATTGTAGTAGTTGTATATACTTATACTTTATAATCCTCAACTTTGTTCATAGTGATATAATAGTTTATTTATTTATTATTTACTATTAATTGTTATAAAATTATATGGGGTCAATTGAACCAGCAGTCCCGGGGACGATTGAACCATACGGAGAAGCATGGGACATGCGCGCGCATCTTGACTCTACGTGAAAAATATTTAGGGAAATAACCTAACAATTTGATGAACAGAATTTATAATGAAAATTATTTTTAAATTGATTTTTAATTTATTTAATATAATATCTGTGCATTAAAAATGTGCAACAGTAATATTAGCAAGTAACAATTAATATATTATTTATTAAAAGTTCGGGTTTGAGTTTTAAATATTATTGGTTCAATTGACCCCAAGCAGTGGTTCAATTGCCCCCGAGCGGGGGGTCAATTTAACCATTCGACGCGTTAGGATAAATTAATAATTTTTAAAAATTCACGTTGTTTATTGACTAATTCATGTGTTGATAATAATAATAGACTTAATAAGCTACCATTCCAAGAAAAAAAAAATTATTTTTTAGTTTTAATTCGAATAGTAAAAAATTACTAAACTTTTTTTGGTTCAATTGATCCCCTTCTCCCCTATACTAAATTATTTTTGGACTGTACTCAGTGAAGTCTCCGATTTAATCGATTAATTTTTCTGGTTATATCGCGTAAAACTTCACGGGATATAATCTGAAAAATTATTTCGTGTAAATTAAATTATACTCTGTTGAAATTTGGATTATCCCCACGGTGACTCCGCCAATTTTTTTTCTAGCGCCTGCGCACTTAGCATTATCATATCTATCATGTATTTTAAATATTAGGTTAGTCAAATATTCCCTCGCGGTTTTTGAAATACCGTAAATTTTCGGTATTAATGCGTTTACCATAAATTTACCGTTATAATTCTGAAATAATATGGTATTTCTCTGGTTGTTTTGGCCAGTTTTTTTACTATAGTTATACAGCATTTCTACCGTACTTTTGCTGCAAAGTTCAGAAATAATACGATAAAATTACCGTAAAACTCTAGAACTTTTACCGTAAAAAATCTATGTATTAACTATAATATTACTATAATTTTACAATAATAAAATCGTATTTCTACGGTAAAAATACCAAAGATATACTGCAATTTTGCCGCGTTTATACTGATATAATTAAAGATATAATGCTTTCTACCGTAAGATCGACGGTTGTGTTTATTACTCGGTGAGTGTTATTAGGTGACTGAGTAAATAGCTGCGGATAGTGTCTCTGATAGCTCAACTGGTAGAGCCTTCGGCGCGTAACTAAAAGATCCGGGTTCGAATCCCGGTCTGGACTAAAAAAAATGATAATAATAATAATAATAATAATAGAGAAATTAATTTATCAACCTTTTAAAAATTATTCGTGATAATTTATAATATTATAAAAAAAAATTTTAAGCTATTAAAAAAAAGTAGTAAAGCAGCATATTTTTGGTATTTTGCCGGTAACAGAAAGTAGGGATCTTCTTTTCCGGTTTTTTACTGCAATAGTGCCGCAGATATACAGTAAATATGCGGTACATTTACGGTTTAAATGCTGTTAACATACCGTAATTTTTCTATTGTTTTGCCGTAAATATTTTGAATTTATTTCGTAATTTTTTCGTAATAATTCGACAAAAAAACTGGCTAAAATAACTGAAGTATTACGGTAAAAATACGGCATTCATATCGTTGTTTTAAATAATTATTACATACATCAAAAACATTGAAGGAGCATTAAAGCACAATTTTTCCGATAATTTGGGGTTAAAAAATTTTTTTTTCTTTTCTTAGACTCTTCGAACTTAGAAATGTTAGGCTCAGAAAAAAATATTTTTACATATCAAAATATATAAGCAGTCACACACTCATATAATTCACTGATTATATTTTAATTAATGTCCAATATGCTGATTGACTATAACTCACAAATTATAAACAGCACTTTACGCGCAGGCCCTAGAAAAAAAAATGGCGGAGTCACCGTGGGCATAATCCAAATTTCACCCGAGTATAATTTAATTTACACGAAATAATTTTTCAGATTATATCCCGTGAAGTTTTACACGATATAACCAGAAAAATTAATCGATTAAATCGGCGACTTCATTGAATACAGTCCAAAAATAATTTAGTATACTTTGAAGGATATTGACTATAGTCTGAAATTTTTTTTCACTACAAATACCACGGAGTATACTATACGAGGATGTACAGTGGGTTATTGTTCTTTCCGTGTACTTCCTCCATAATTAAATTTATTGGTTAGTGTAGTAGTGGTAAATCCTAGCAACAAAAAGTGTAAGAATTCTAGTGTAGGCTGTAATACTTACCAGCTCTTTTATAAACCTTCGGTTTTTACTAGTTCACAGTATAATTTATATTATTTATTAAAGTTTAAAATATTTTGTTAACTAACCAAAAAATATTTCACCAGGAAATCTCAATGCTTACCCGAGTAAAAACAGAATTCCGCCGCACCACCGCCGCAACACCGCTGCACGGCTTTTTAAGCACCGCACCACCGCTGCACTATAGCCGTGACAATTTTGGTTATTTTATAAGTGCCGTATCACCGCCGCACCACCGCTGTGACAAGTAAAGAATTTATCTATTCGCCGCACTACCGCCGCACCAGCGCCGTGACAAGTAAATAAATTTCTATTCGCCGCACCACCGCCGCACCACAGCTGTGACGCGCCCGGGTAAAAATAAAATTATTAATTTTTACGAAAAAATAATAAATTTCGTTCGACCGCCGCACCACCGCTGCACCACCGCCGCACCATACCACTGTTTGATGGTATATACATTGAAATAATATATTCGTTGATCATTCAAATAGCTTAACTAAATTTTTTAAGTTAAGTATGGCTTGCAGTGCAGTTGGCAATGTTCGAGACTTCCATGCAGACGATCTAGGTTCGAATCCCATCACAGTTCAATTTTTAAAATTCTTTCAGAGTATTTCAATAGGCGTACCGCTTCTGTGCAACCCGAGGACGAAATTAAAAATCTACATCAACAATACGACTAAAAAAATCAATAATTTCGCGGTGTTTTGGCCTGATTTAAAAAACATTTTTTTTTTTAATATTAGGCATTCGATTAAAAGGAGGTTGATCAATAGGTCTTACATAAAGATTTCTAGTCGCATTATTTATTAATTAATTATTGCGTGATAAATTAATTATGATACCATTTTTTGTGAAATTGTAGGTATGATTTAGCATTGGTGCGGCGGTGGTGCAGCGGTAGTGCGGCGATGCTAGGGGGAGTAAATTTTTAGCGTGCGGCGTAATAGTCCGCCAAACGGCGGTCGTGCAGCGGTGGTGCGGCGGTCGAACGAAATTTATTATTTTTCCGTAAAAAATAATAATTTCATTTTTACTCGGGTACAGTTTCATTTATGAATTAATAGTTCCCGAATGAAAGTTCCAAAAATAAAATCTAAGTACTGCTTTCATATTTCAAATGACTAAAAATCCACTTTAAAGTTGTTAAATTTACAATTTTTTATTGAAAAATCTCGCTAAAAATATTTAAATCCCTAAAATTTGAATACTAAGCTTTACACTTTTTTCCACGGACAATTTTTACAGCAAAAATTATAATTATTCAACTACAATATTCGTTAACATAAATATTTTTCCTGAAAAAACTTAATCGTGACAATAACGAAGCAATTCAGTCCATCAAAAAAAAAAGTACGTTTGAAATTCCTCGTTATTTTAATTGACTTATATCTTAAATTTGATTTTCTTCTTTACTACAACTTGTTCGTCATAGCATCACAAGTTTACATCCATCTTGATCCACCCCTCACTCCCAGCGTCTCCTTTTTATTCCCATTCTAAAGCGAAGGGTCGGAAAACTTTTTTTCCCTTTCGCTCGCCCGAGATAGAATTAAAGGTTAATCCCGCGGGCAGAGAAAGACAGCCTCGTCTTTAGTACCTGCTTGAGAGAATAAGAAGACAGCGCCCTCTTACAAGCGTGGTATGATGGCATCACTGGTGTCTTGTCTTAGCAATCCTCTGGCTTCGCCTCAGCCTCAGACTAAGACATAACAACCCTCTTTAAAAAAGTAAAATCCAGAGTTTGTTTTCCGGATAAAAATCCAGAGACACTGTAAATATTTACCTTGTTGAATGGTGAGTGTCGAGTGACATCCCGAGTCTACTATACGGTGTAGAGAACCGAGTGGAGGTTTAAGGTTAGCTTTAAGAATTCCCTCTTAAATTTCTTCTTATCTTAGTGAGTTCTGGAGCCGTTAGAAAGTCGAAATATTTTGGGTAAATCGATAAAAAACAAATTGTTCTATTCGGTCGTTTAAATCTCCGAGGAGACCCGGGAAGAGCTTAATGCAAGTCGATCAATCCCTTTGAATTTTTTATTTCTTACAAGGTTTTCTTTTTGTTCCTTTATCCTCGTGTAATTTGTCCCATGTCTTTGTGGCAAAGCCCCTTAGCCCTTAGCCAGGCGCCAGGAAAAGAGCACAAAAGATTTTTTAGGAAAAGGAAGAATTTCAACTGCGCATTCGATAAGATGTGATCATCATCAATAGGAATTAATGATAAGAATAATCTTGAGATTTTAGAGTACTATAAAAGATTTTTTTATAATTTTGAGAAAAAAAAACAATTTTTGCCGTAAAAATTGTCCGTAGAAAAAAGTGTAAAGCTTAGTGTTCAAATTTTAAGGATTTAAATATTTTTAGCGAGATTTGTCGATAAAAAATTGTAAATTTAACAACTTAAAGTGGATTTTTAGTCATTTGAAATATGAAAGCAGTACTTAGATTTTCTTTTGGGAGTTTTCATTCGGGAACTATTAATTCATAAATGAAACTGTAAGCATTAAGATTTCCTGGTGAAATATTTTTTGGTTAATTAAAAAAATATTTCAAACTTCAATAAATAATATAAATTATACTGTGATCTAGTAAAAGCCGAAGGTTTATAAAAGAGCTGGTAATTATTACAGCCTATACTAGAATTCTTACACTTTGTGTGGCTATGATTTATCACTACTACGCTCACCAATAAATTCAATTATGGAGGAAGTAGTTTTAGAAAACTTTAAATTTTAAAAGTAAAATTCTAAGTTTGCCAATTTTAAATTGTAATAGGTCGAGTGTTCGAGTCCGTCATCCGGCAGAACAAATAAAAGTTTGTTACTTTACCAACGAGAATGCAAAAATTGTAACCAACAAGGATTCGAGTGTCATCCCCTCTTTCAATTAAACTATTTAAGATTTCAACGCTGGAAAATTTATAGTTTTAATAAGAATTTTTGGTGTTGGAAAAAGAAACAAAATAACTACTTAGTTGGTAAGGCTTCAGAAATTTGTAAATAAAATTACAGTGTCGGACTGTAATTACTAAATTTTATAATTTCTCTGCAACAATTATTTTAAGGTTGTAACTTTTAATTCACAATTAGAAACTAATAAAATTAAAAAATTAGGATGACGTATTATTTGAAACTGTAATTTTTGCTTTAAATTATGTAATTTTTACAGTTTAAGATAGTAGAATTTCTTTACTATGTTAAACCTTAATAAATTCTCAGTATGAGTTTATTTATTAACAATTTTTTCCAAGTGTCAATTTTAACCTCGGATAACTTCTAATAGAGAACATTAATCCAAAAATTACTAAAATATCTTTTTTTATTCTCTTGTTGTTCTAGAGTGTATTTTTTTAAGCAAAAAAAATGATAAATTTTATCGTTCTTTTAATAAAGCCTATAAATATAATCACAGATAAAATCGCAAAAATTGTCCGAGTATTTATTCGAATTCGTTAATATGAATTCATGATAGCAAACATTGAAATAGAGTTACCCTTTGAGCGTATAATTCAACAAAATAAAGTTTGGTTAGGCCGGTCTCGGGGGACTAGTTTTCCTTCCGACATTGACTAGCGGAATCGAGCAATTCCATAAGCGAAATATTTACAGGGGTTGGGTACTAGGGTTGAATTGGTGGATAACGGTAACGAACTTGTATTAAACACACTTACACACACTCAAACAAACACACCGGCAAAAGAGATAGAAGAGAATAAAAATGGTAGTGTATCAGCACGCAATACCGCAGACAATCCAAAGGGCTTAACGTTTGTTTCAACAAGGGATTACTCCGTAGCACGTGAGCGATAGCCGGCGTTCATCCCTTATTCTTGTCTGTACGACAACCAGTTACACCACTACAATCACTACCACCATCCCAGCCCTCTTGTTCACGGGGACAAACATTTAAATTGCCTAGATTACGTTTTCCTTTGCTCAATTGCTCAATTCTTCTGTCCTCTTCATCTTTTATCCCTCCGAATTGGTAAAATATTCATATTTTGCTTACAAATTTGAAAATACACCTTTATTTTTATTAAAAATATAAATTTTTGCGATTAGTATCACTTTTGACCGCTAGATGGCGCAAAAGGCCGTCTTCTCGCATGTGGTGCGGTTTAACTGGTAAATTCGGGCAATTTAGGCCCTGGAAGCGCGGCAATATGTGTAGAGCGGCGTATAAATTTATTTGTTTGACGGCAGAGGCTGAAAAAGCGCAAAAAGCGGCTGTAAAAAAAAGCTATCGGTTCGTCTGGGTCTCCTGGGAAAAAAGTTACGGGGTGGTTTTTTTTTAGCCTCGGATACGAGGATCTTACTTTTATACAACTAAGCGCTTTCCTTTTCGTTATGGGATTAGGTACTTTTCTCTTTTGCGCCTAAGGGACACCAGTCCGAGCTGTTTTCGTTACTGCCGTCACGCGTCTGTATTTATAGGGGAAACTAAAAGTACCTTACATTCATACATAGTATGTGTGATTGTATTTTTATGTATTTGTGTGGCCGTTTCGTGACTAAGTAAAAAAAAAATCCACGTTGCATTGGATTTAATTCTGTAGGGTAACGACTTTCATAAAAGTTTAATTGCTCATCAATAGTGTATTAAACCCATAAAAAACGGGTTTAATTATTTATTTTATGGCGGAAAGTAACAATTTTTTATATTGTAGATTCTTGAGTTTGTAACATAATTATAATTCCAATAATTATTATTATTATCATTACTATCATGATGAATATAATCATAATTATTAACATTGTTGATATTATTGTCATGATAATTATCATTATCAATGATGTTTACAATAATGTTACTAACATTGTTGATATTAATGTCATGATAAATATCATTATCAATACCATATTGATTATCATTATTATAAATATTAACATCATTATTAGCTGTACAATTAATATCATTATCAATATCATATTGATTATCATCATCAATAATATCAATATCATTATTTGCGGCATGATGAATATTGCTATTATTGTCAATGTCATGATGATTATCGTGATAGTTGTTTTTATTGTCAATAACGTTTTGAATATCATTAATATCATTGTCAATCTCATAATGACTATCATTATGATTGCCATATTCATTAATATCATTATATTCATTATTAATAGTAATATCATTATTAGCTGCATAATGATTATCTTTAGTAGCCATTAAAATTTTTAATGTCATGATGAAAATCATTATCAATACCTTATTGATTATCATCATCATCATCATCATCATCATCATTATCATCATCAATAATATCAATATCATTATTAGCGGGATGATGAAAATCGCTATTATTGTCAATAATATTTTAAATATCATTAATATCATTGTCAATGTCATTATAAATATCATTATCATTGCCATATTCATTATTGATAGCGATATTATTATTAGCTGCATAATGAATATCTTTAGTAGCCATTAAAATTTCTAATGTCATGATGAAAATAATTATCAATATCTTATTGATTATCATCATCATCATCATCAATAATATCAATAACATTATCAGCGGCATGATGAATATCGATATCATTAATGTCATTATCAATAGCATGATGAATGTAGCAATAATTGGTATTATTGTCAATACCATTCTGAATATCATTAATATCATCATCACTATCATAATCTATATCATCAATAATTATATCAATATCGATGAATATCACTGTATTGAATACCATTATTAACGTCATGATGAATATCACTGTTATTAGGATCCTCAATATTATTATTACGACTGTTATCATAATAATCACAATAAAATAAATCTAAATATTTGTTGAGAAAAGACTTAAGAGTGAGAAAATATTAAATTTAAAAGATCAAAGATCTGTTTGAAGAAAGCTGTCGTAATTATTCTGTCTTTGTATACTAAGTCCTTCAGGGCTTTTCCGATAATCCTATTTGCGTTTTTATTCCTTAAATGTCATTAAAATATTAATTTTAGTGGCAGAAGCTCCATTTTATTTTACTTTATTATTTTCAATGTCTTTATGGGTGAAATATTCCAATCATTTCAAAAAAATATTATAACATCGAAAGATCTGAACAACTGAAGACATAAACCATAAAACAAAAAAAAAACTAAAACAGATGAAAGACGACGAATGAATAATGGAAGTCCCAATGAAATTTTCCAGTTCGCCGCGGGATACCGTAATATTAGCTTACCACCACCCCCGTTATAAATCCCTCTGTGTATATAGTGTATAGCACAATACAATCTACCCTTTTGCAAGGGCAATAATTCCACGAACACAGAGCAGATTCAAAGACACTGAAAAGCATTTTAACTCGTAAATTTTGAAAAATTCTCAGTCTTTCTTGCATTCTTTCATCGGTTAATTCATCCCTCTCATTCAATTTTGCCACCCCATCAGAGTTTCGATTTGTGAAATACATTTTCTCTCAATTCCAATCTCAATCTCGTTTATTTTTCCTATCCATCAGAAACTCGCCAATTCAATCTCACTCACTGACATTTTGGCCAACAAAATACACCCTCTTTCCCCCCTCAATTATTTTCCTGTTCATCTGTACTATAACAAAATCACGAAATATCATCATGAATATCAATGTCAATATGATTATTAATATTGATATTAGTCTTGATAAATATCAGTATGAATATCAATATCATCATTATAAAGAATATCATTATTAGAGTTAATATTATCACGAATATTAGTATCACGATGAATATCATCATCCATACTAATATCTTCATTATTATTACAAATTTTATCATCATTATTATCATAAATGTTACAATGATTATCGATATCAACATGAATATCATCATGAAAATCAATACCATTAAGGTTATCATGATAAATATCATTATGATTATCAACGATAATGTTAATAACATGATGAATATCACCATGTCTATCAATATCGTTATCATTATAAATATCATTATGCATGTTAATATCATAATAATAGTTAATATCATTATCGGTATTATAAATATGATCATACATATAAAAATATCATTAACGTTATCATGACAAATATTATGATTATCAACAATAATGTTAATAACATGATGAATATCGCCATGTATATTAATATCATTATCATTATAAATATCACTATGAATGTTAATATCATTAAAATAATAAATATCATTATCGTTATTGTAAATATTATCATGTATATCAAAATATCATTCACGTTATTATGGTAAATATAATTATGATTATCAACAATAATATTAATACCATGATGAATATCACCATGTCTATCAATATAATTATCATTATAAATATAACCATGTCTATTAATATCATTATCATTATTATAAATATCATCATGTATATCAAAATATCATTCACGTTATTATGGTAAATATCATTATGATTATCAACAATAATATTAATGCCATGATAAATATCACCATATCTATCAATATCATTATCATTATAGATATCATCATGTATATTAATATCATGAATGTCATCATGGTAAATATGACTATTATTATCAACGATAATGTTAATATTATGACAAATATCACCATCTCTATCAACATCATTATCATTATAAATATCACCATGCATATCATTATCATTATCGTTATTATTATAAATATTATCAGGTATATTAATATCATGAACGTCATCATGATAAATATCACTATGATTATCAACAATAATATTTATACCATGATGAATATCACCATGTCTATCAAGCTCATTATCATTATCATCATAAATATCATCATGCATATCAATATTAATATAAAGTGTCGTATAATGTCTAAATTATGGAAGTTTTTTCAAACTCTACTGTACATCGGTAGTAAATTTACTCCTATAACTCTTAGTACGGAGTGATAAATAAAATACTCCATAAATCTGGAGTAACTCTAGAGTTTTTTTTTTTTTTTTTAGTGAAGAAGTCTAGTCTTATTGATAAATTCCGACGTAAAAAATAAAAAATGATAAATTATTAACATTAATCCATTTCAATAACTAAAATTAACATTTATATGACAATTTTTATGATATTTTACCAGAATCTCAATTTCACTCCAGACAGATGAAATTTATTAATAATCACTCACTCCTAAAATTTATCGATGTAGACTCAGCATAAAATATGAAAGAACAGAAATGGCTTTTAAGCACTTAAAAATCTAGTTTAAATCGAAATAAATAATTGACAAGATTAACAAACTGACACAACAGCATTTCCGTTTTAACTTTTACCCCGGAAGGGCGGCTGGTCCTCAAGAGACCCAGTTGCGTCTCTACTCTAAAACGGGACCCGTCATTTCTGGTGTTCTCTATCTCTATCTCTGTTTTGTGTCTAATGTGTAGTGCTTGCCATGACTTTTGTGATCCCCTCGGCTGGGGTGGTCCCTGGGGATAAACTACCCCAAACTACCTCTACTCCCGAAACCCAACTCGACAGAGCACCTTCAGCTACTTCCTTACTTCTTCAACATCCGTACATAAGCCCATCAACCTGCCTACCCCCTTTCCCTGCTCCTGCTCCTGCTCCCTTCTGCCCAACTCAGTTTATTCTACTCCTCGCTAAACCCCCGAGCACATAAATAAATAAATAAATGGATTTACGAGCCGACTTTGGATCCAAAAAAGTAAATAGCCTTTCTACGAACAATGGAGCTACGCCGTTAATATTAAGTATGTTTTGCAGGTGATGCAATTTTAATCAGAGTGCAGTGAACTCAAGCTTTCATTGAAGCTCTCTGAGATTTTAAAACATGATCAATATTTAAAGTTAAATTATCATGCTTTCTAATATGATCATTTTCTTCCCTAGATTTGCCTAGATGATGATGATCAGTTTTGCATAAATTATTTTGGACTATATCAAAATTTTATAGATTTTCAGTGAACAGAATCATATTTTGGGTGATATTCTTCATGATATTGATAAATTTGTAGCTTTTTTAAATTAATTATAGCATAACATTTTCATTGGCAAAAGTAAGATTTTTATCAATCAATATCATCATTGATCGTTATTAATTTCATGATAAATATCACTATTATTATTATAATTATCAACATCATGATGAATATCACTATAAACAATATCTTTATCACTATCAATGTAATAAAAATATCACTATCGTTGATATAATTATCAATGTTAGATAAATATCACTTTCATCAATATCACGATAAATATCACTATCATTAATATCATGAAGACGATAAATATCATTATTATAATTACCAATGCCATGATGGATATCTTATTCATTAATATCACTATCAATGCTATGATAAATATCACTATCATTAACATCATTTCATTGTCATGATGAATATCACATTTATTAATATCATTATTAACGCTATGATCAATATCGCAGTCATTAATATCATTATCAATGTCATGATAAATATCACTTTCATCAATATCATGATAAATATTACTACCTTCAATATCATGACGATAATAAATTCCATTATTATCTTTACCAATGCCGTGATGAATATCTCATTCATTAATATCACTATCATGGACATCATTATCAATGTTATGATGAATATCACATTTATTAATATCATTATTAACGCTCTGATCAATATCACAATCATTAATATCATGGTAAATATCACTACCATCAATATCATGATGATAATAAATACCATTATTATAATTACTAATGCCATGATGAATATCGCATTCATTTATTTCACTATAAATGCTATGATAAATATCACAATTATTAATATCATTATCAATGTCACGATAAATATCATTATCATCAATAACATGATGAATATTACTATTATTACATCATGATATGGCAATTCCTCATAAAATTTATGGATTTGAACGTTTTTTCAGCGAATTTTATCATAATTGTGACCTTTTCCTCAGCTGAAGTTCAATTTCAATTAATAAATTTTCATAATATTCAAATTCGATATATTTCTTAAGTGCAAACTGATCATTATCATCATCAACATCGGCTCAATATCACTTACCAATAAACAAATCATCAACTTACCCAATTAGCAGTAGTCTGCCTGCGTTCCAGAAGTTTCTGCTGAAGCTTTGGCCCCGGTCCAGACAAAAACTGGCGAACCAGAATCCTGGCACGGTCCAAATGAGTCGGGCTGATAGCCTCCACCTGGGCCAGGTACTTCTGCATGGTAGTCTCGAGGTGCGGAACCGGAAGACTCGGTAGAGGCTCGTCTTTCTGAAATGACCAATGACGAATCATGATAATCATAGCGTAAATATTAATTGGGAGCTAATTGTAAGCAAATATTTGGATTAACAGTAGGACTTGGTAATTGAAAAGACAAATATTAGAGAAGGGGTGAATGCGTTGGGGTTAAGGGGCGACTTGTTGTCGAACGGTTGCCGGGTAACCGTCGACCCTCAATACTCTCAACTCCAGATAACTCAGTGCATGCTCGATTGTAAAATAAAGAAAGAATGAATCGAGAAACGAAGCGTGTCCGGTGGCAAAGGACGCTTCGCCCCTGGCTAGTCTAATATGTAGTCGTCTGTCGCATGCTTCGTTGACCAGCTCCCCTTTCGCCTTTAACAGAGTTCCTCTAACAAGTAGTCTATTTTGTTGATCGGAACTAACCTCGAGCCAGCATTTAGGAACTTCATCAACTTTGATATTTATATATTCCATTGAAAATCCGAATTTTTATAACTCAACAATCACGAATTCTTATCACGAAAGCGAATCCATGAATCGAAGTAACGAGTTCGATTATAGGTGGATTCGGTAAACCTGGGTGGAAACAGACTCCCCGTTCCATAGCTTTGTCTCGATTCCCTGGAGGCTTGAACCCATTCCGTTCCTCGGCGCTATAGTTGCTACCCCTCGTCCTATCCAGAATCTAGCTCATTGACATGCACCGCGAGTACGGGCACTAACGACCTCGCACGTCTCTATCCAGGGCTTACCTACACCCCATTACTCTGGCAACGCTACGGATTCACTGTCAGTATTCCGGATGACCATGAATTCTTCAAATCGACCGACTCTAAGGTATTTTTTATACTCTTTCATACGTCGATTGACTCAAGAACGTGAGTGCTTATGAATTTTATGACCTGGTTTGCTAGCTTTAGAGCAATATACAAAGCTGTTGCTAGTTTGATGGGTTTGAGTCTGTATTTTTGAAAATTGGGTGAAATTCCTTTTTTGGGTGATTTTGTATCAAAATTTGATGAATTTACAAAGTACTGAGTTATATTTTGATATAATTGATCAACATTAAGCTACTACTGATGAATTATAGCGGGATTATGACGATCTAACGAGTTTGATGGATTCTTGGAGTAAGAAATCGATTTTGATTGATACTCCTGATGAAATTGATGAATCTGAAGCTTTTACCGATGAATTCTAGCTTAATTATGATAATCTGCATAATTAAAGCTTGATTATGATCATTTTTTTGGACTAAATCGAAGCGTGATGAATTTATATTGGACAAAATTCGATTTGTTATTGATGTTCGTCATAAAGATGATCATTTTTTAGCGTTTGCTGATAAACTCTTGCATGATAATGACCGATTTAGCTAAAACTTGATTTTAATCAATAAATTATGATAGCGTCAAAATTTTGATGGATTTATAATGTTCAAAATTATATTTTGATTGAGATTTTTGATAAGATCAGTAGATCTGATGCTATTGCGTGTAAATTTTGGTATGATTAAAATACTCTACTAAGCTAAAGTTTAATTTTGGTAAACAAATTTTGATACTGGAACAATTTGATGAATTTCAAATTTCACAAGTGTCAAAATTCTACAATATTGATGAATTTGGAGCTTTAATTTATGAATTGTAACTTAATAATGACATTCTGCTTAGTTGGATTTTTATGTTTTTGAATTTAATCAAAATTTGATGAATTTCTAAAGCACAGAATTTTATTTGTTATTGATATTTTTTATGAAATTGATAATTCTTCAGCGTTTGCTGATAAATTCTAATATAATTATAACATTATATTTATCTAAAATCGAGTTTTGATCAATGAATTTCGATAACATCAAAATTTAATAGATTTTTGACGTCCGTAATCGAATTTTGACTCATATTTCATTAAATTGGTGAATCTGGAGCTTTTTCTGATAAATTTCAGTTGAATTACGACATTTCACCCAGCCAAAGTCAGATTTTGTCCAGTAAATCAGGATAACATTAAAATAAGATAAATTTCTGAGGTATAAATTTCGTTAAAAGTTTGGAAAATTATTATTCCACAATAAAATTGATTAAAATAAAATACAAATACTTTTAAATCTTTCGCGCCATCGTCCACCCAGGAAAGAAAGGTACTGCGCATGTGTTGTAAACGAACTTTATTTACATAGATATAGATATACAAACGATAAGTGGATTTTAGTTTATTGCTAATTATAATTAAACTACATTGAATTAGACCGTGATCTTCGAAAGGATTTAGTTTTGGATAATACTCAAGCGTATTAAAAAAAAATGGACTTGATCAGTTAAGTTTTTCGGCAGTTATCGTGATCACATCAGTTTCCATACATACATCAGACACACGGACGTCCACGGAATAATTTTTTTAAACATTTTTTTTATTTATTTAAAAAGCAAAATGTCTTTTAAAAATGGTATAAGTATTGAAATTAGTGTTTTCCCATGACATTTATGTGTAAATATTATTCTACAAGTGCGATAGAAAATAAATAGAGACAATTTTAGTTCAAAAAATTACTTGATTTTTGTAAAGCGAGAGTAGAGCACTAGCTCATCCGCTTCGCTTACGAGGCATGCAATTTGTATGCCTCTAAATTCTAGAGCTTTTGCCAAAGAATTGTAGCTTAGCTCTAAAGTAAGCAATTCACCCAACAATCCAACAGATCTAATCAACAAAAATCATAAACCACAGTCACAATTAATCTACCTCAGTGTTATCGCGACAATAAACCCGATATGAATTTTATGACTCTGGAGCAGCGAAGGGGTGAAGAGATGACGTAGTATCTGGCGAAGCTGAAGTAAAAAGCATTGTAAGGTGGCCACGTGCTAGTGAAAGCAGAGGAGGCCAAGTTCTTATCGATGCAAACGAGGGTTGTAGCAATTAAGAGATAACAAGGTTTTGTCCCCTGCACCCCCTTCAATTAGTGACACCCGTAACGCACCCCGGCCACATCGACATTGTTTGCCGGAATAAAATAAATATAAAAGCGTACGAATCCTGAAGTCAACCCCAGAGCCCAGAACCCAAAGCCTACCACCCATATGATGGAAATGTTTGCATACCACCAATCTCCCGGGACATTAAAAGGCTAGGTGTTGGTGTATAGACACTAGCTGGGAACTACCAATGCGGAACTCAAAACAGAATCTAGTTCGTTGATAAGAAGGGTAAGGACAGCTGTCCAAGGAACGAGGGTGAACTGAAAATCGATAACGGAGTAGACAAATGGACTCAAGAAACCAGGTGATTGATCTAGTTCGCTACTCGTCCAAGGTTCATCAAGTAGAATGCATAGCCAACTACCCTGGCTTTGTTTTTTGCTTGAAATCCGCCGATGGAAAATCTAATCTTCGATTTCTGGTTGTAAGTCTTGAAAGTTGTGATGAGACACCTGATTGGATCCAAGTTTGATCGGAAATCCATCTGTTGGGCTTGATTTGATCAAAAGTTGGTAGGAAGTCATTTGTACTAAGTAGTTTAATGGAGATGCTTCGGATTCAGTCAAACTTTAGAGAAATTTCATCAAATTAGGCGATGATAGTTACTTAGTATTTAGATGTAGTAACTATACAGCTATACTTTTGGAAGTATTGGGATTAGGAAAATTTTATTAGATACAAAATTTGAAGGAAATTTCATCGTCTTTCCGGTAATATGTTATTTGAGTACATTGCACCACAAATAATGGTGATTTTTTTTTAAATTAAAAGAATAATGACCAAAATTTCTTGCATAACTTCACTTGATCCAAAATTTCATTTCAAACGACTCTAACTTTGGAAATATAGGGCTTACGAAAATTTTTTAAGAGTCAAAATTTTTAAGAAATTTTATTCCCTATCCGACAGTATCAAATTCGATTTAACTATACTTTAAATAATATTTACTACACGGAGAGAAATTTATAGGAACTTTTCAAAAATTATGGGAATGATTCCTATAATAAAATGATCATTATAAGTATCAATCCTATGCTCATTATTGGAACCATACCTATAATTTATTGGAAACATTCCTATACAATAATGGAATAGCTTCAATATATTATGGGAATAGTTCTTATAATATTATAGGAATGGTTCCTATAATATTATAGGAATGGTTCCTATAATATTATGAGAATGACGCACATAATAGAAAAATTTTTATGTTCATAATAATGGAGCAATCACATCAAAAATATAAAGTAATTATTATATATTTTTTTCCTAATAAATTTTTTTTTGTAAATAAAAATTGATCTTTCACTAGAGAGAAAAAATTTCTTTTTCATAATTTTTATTCACGTGTGTAAGGTAAAAGCCCCAGTATATGATCATGTACCAGTATATGATCACTTCATGTATTTGTATATCTATATTCGCAAATATAGGTATACAAATACATGGAGTGATCATATACTGGTACATGATCATATATTGGGGCTTTTACCTTACTTAATCTTAAATTGTTTATTCCAACTCAGTTATTATTGTGTTAGATAATATGGAAAAATTTGTAGCAATTAAGAAAAGCAGGTAAGAACTAAATTTGTGGGAAATTTTATTCCCTATCCGACTATATCCAACCTGATTGAACTGCTTTCCAAATAATGCTTATTATCTTCAAAATTATAAAAATAATGATCAAAATTCTTTCCATAACTACACTTGATCCAAAATTATACTTGAAACAGCTCTAATTTTGGAAATATTGGGATTAGGATGATTTTGTAAGAGACAAAATTTGAAGGAAATTTCATCACCTTTCCGGTAATATGTTATTTGATCAAACTACACTACAAATAATGCTTATTATCTCCAAAATCATAAAACTAATGATCAAAATTCCTTAGCATAATTTCACTAAATCCAAAATTTTACTAGAAACGGCTGTAATTTTGAAAATATTAGGATTAGAAAAATTTGGTAAGATTCGAAATTTGTAAGAAATTTTATCCCCTATCCGATAATATCCAACTCGATTGAACTGATCTACAAATAATACTTATTATCTTCAAAATTATAAAAATAATGACCAAAATTTCTTGTATAACTTCACTTGATTCAAAATTTTAAACGGCTCTAACTTTAGCAATATAGGGTTTACGAAAATTTTGTAAGAGTCAAAATTTGTAGAAAATTGGATTTCCATAAAATTTATCCATATGCAAACTTTATCGATTTGATATTTCATGAGAAATTAGTCTCGATAGAATTCATAGCCAAAGAATTCGGATTTTTGATCTCCAAACAAGATGATCCGTGCTTATAGCACCGATATTCCCAGCAGAGTTGCCCCTAGAGTCTCAGCAAACAAGATCGAAGGTAACGTAAAAAATTCGATTTAGCTGTCACTTTTCCTTAAAAAAAGAAGGTGGTTTATTTCTGTAAAATCAATATTTCGTGTAATTATTTTTTAGAACATCGCAGTAAATTGGTTGGTAAAACACGCACAGTAGTTTCGGTGCTCAACGACGCGGAGCAATTACGGATTTTCGCGTGCAAGTGTGCTGGGGACGCGTGCAAACTCTTTGTGCGGAGGCATACCTAGGGTCGAGAGGATCTGAAGGGGCTTGGTTATGTTGCTATGGTTAGTCGGTTGATTCAAGTGAGCTACAGTACAAGTACAGTCTCCAAAGGCCGGAGGGTAGAAGGTACAATATGACACAGTATTATAGAGTCACCCTTTCCGGTCGTGTCTCTAGTACCGAGCGATAATCGCACGCGAGAATCGACTGCTGCATAATTGGAGAGTTCTCAAGTACAACAGTTCACCCCATTTTTATTTTTCTTCTTCTTTCTGGGTCTCCATTTCCTTTTTTTTATGGGCTTTTTAATGGACACTAAAACTCTAAGCTAATGGAATAGCCATTAGAGATACGTTCATGTTTATAAACTCTAATGATGCCCGAGAATTTGACCCTCGGTACTAACCTTACATGATTTGGAGTACCTGCAAAATCAGTCAGACTTTCGAAATTCTCAGATACGATCATCGGTAATTACAAAAACGAATTTGAAACCCTTAAAGCTTCCCTCGATTATATATACGTATATCCTGCATACGTTTTTATGACTCGGGTAAAACTCACGGCCATTAGCAACCCGATATCCTTTTTTTGCTTTCTCAACCTTTTTATATACTTCTTTTAACTCTCTAGAAATATATCAAGAGAGTGAATTTACCAAGAATAACTTTATTTTTTATATTTTTTCAGATATTCTGTTAAAATTTTCCGTTTTTCATTAATACTTCCCGACGTTGTCTCTTTCGGAAGCAGGGTAAAAATCGTCGGAAAAAAAATTTAAAATAAGGAAATTAAAGCTTAAAAGACACACTTTAAGGTAAAGAGAACGAAAATTGGAAGAAATTTTTTCACCCTATTTTGAGATAAAAAAGAAATTTTTGGAAAATTGAATTTTTGGTTTTTGGGAAAAATGAGACTAAAAAAAAATTTTTTTCAAACTTTTGGATCAAAAGAATTAAAAGGATATTCCTTAAGCTTTAAAATGAGCTCGAAAAAATTCTTACGACTAATAGTTGCCGAGATATAGCGAGTTGAAGTGAGACCTAAGTTTTTCCAATAATGAGCGGTGAAATATGTAACAAAGAAAACTTTTTTTGGTTTGAATATTTTTGAAAATCGAGTATGGGGTTTTGTTCTGTGAACTTTGAAGTGTGTTTGATATATAGAACACCAAGCGATTGCGCTTGAAATATCGAGAGTAAATGCGAAATGTAAATGAAGTAATCCCTCTTCTGGCATTAGAAAATTTCCAATTCAGAATCCCACAGCTACTCAATTTTTGAGCCCCCTCGGCCTTTCTCTATAACTATCGCGCCCCTGAAATCTCCATTCCCTTTCCCTTCGACGAATTTAGTAGTATTGCCAAGCGTAAGATCCGAGCGCCTACGGGCTGAATATGTAAATGACACGCAACGCGTCAGATACGATCTCGTTACTGCACATATTCCCTCAGGGTGTTTATTTAAATAAATAAATAAATGAAAATGAATAAATAAGAGTCGTAAAAGAAAATATGTTGAAAAGTTTTTTTTTTCTTTTATTAATGCCTTAACAATAAGTACTTTTGTACTTTCAAGAAAGCACACGGAAAATATATACGATGAAGATAGAGTCATAACTCTTGTCAAGTGGTGAGGCGAGAGATCTTCCAGACACCCATAAGAAAATTACTTTTCGACGAGAGGATAAAGAAGCACTACAACTTCTGAAAATATCAAGGGCAAAGCTATGATCAATTTTTTTTTTATATAATATTTTTCAATTTTATTTCGATTCTACTTTTACAAGGCATTTCTTTAAATATAATTTACATTATTAAATAAAAAACTTTTTTAAATTTTTTACACTATTGATTTCAAACGTTTGTGGTTGTTTGACCTCACAAGAGGTCAAAAGTTGATGTCACATGAAATCTAACTATTTTTTATTAATCTCCTTTAAAAATCGCGGAGTTTGAGAACCCACATGTATTTTATAAAAAATTTCAAATTTTTCAAAAATTTCAAATTTTGAAAATTTTATTTTTTTTTCAAAAATCCATGCGGGTACTCATTTATCAGGAAATTTTCTCCTCTTTTCAAAAATAATATTCATTTTTAATCTCCGAGTCCACAAGTACGAAAAACGGGGCTGTTTCTAAAAAGCTGAAAAAACTTCTTTTTTAAATTTAAATCCGGTAATTAAAATAATGAAGAGAATAATAGATAAAAATGGCCGCGGGGTCAGCTGATATTGATTAGATTCCAGGTAAACCACACCCAGAATCAAATACTTATTTTATTTTATTAAATTTATAGTTATTTATTCTAAGGACAGCAATGATAAATAAATATCAAGAGATTTATTTGACGATTCATCGTAAAATAATAAATAACGCATTACAAATCGATACAATCCTGCGATAAGCGATAAACTAATTTATTTATTGTATTTTTTATTGTCAGGGGTTCTTTTTTTTTTTTTTTATTTGATAAAGTACTTGGATTAATCATTAATAATAATAATGATGATGAAGGTGAGAGGTAAAATGGAAGGAAATAAATATAAGAAAAATTAGGGCTAGATAGACTCGGAAGGAACAATGTATGTGTGTGGTTTTGTATTTTGATATAAAAGTAACTAGGGGTTGATATGTTAAAGCTTGAAATGAGTCACGTGCCATCTGCCCTTACGCCCTCGGACTAAATAATAACACGTGATATAATTTTCCAGTACAATTTTTAAATAAATAATGTATAATTAATTTTTTTAATCGTTTTTGAAGATTATATTAATAAAAATCTAAAAAATTGACCTTCAGGTCATTTCTGAAATTTTCTGCTTTTTTTTTTTTTACTTTCAAACGCTTAAAAATCCTCCAATCGGTTAATTTTTGTGGTCAAGCTAAAAAATTCAGAATTTATGTCGAAAAAAATTTTTTTTTTGGATTTTAGTTTTTGAAATTAAAATCAATAATTTTATTTGTTCTAAATACAAACAGGCCCCCACTATTGACACCCTATTTAATTTTATTATTTCATTATTAAAATCTGTTAATAATCACAATTGTTGATATTTCATAACCATTTTACATATTTTTAAATTTAAAAAATAGTAAAATTTAATTCCAAGGTATAAACTATTTACCGCAAAAAAATTTCATTTTTTCAAGTAGGCCGAAACTGCTTATACGTTTGTAACTTCTTAACAATATTGTTAAGAAAGACCTTATTTTCAAATCCAGATTTCTCGATGTTTTTTTTATGTAATTGCATTGTTTAAAATTATTTTAGATTATTTATAGTCTAAATAACCATATAATATTTATTTATACTTTATCGAGTTAAAATTAATTTTAAAATAGCGGATGTCAATGATGGGGACCCAAAAATTAACTTGCGTCAACTAACGACATAGGCCATAATGTAAGGTAACCTAACCCCCTCAACATACATATCAACGTATTAATGTTTACATACTGTCATGTGATTTTATAAGAATCAAAGTATTTGAGACTAGAAAAAATTGCTAAAAAAGACCTGGTAAAAAATATAGAAAAGCTAAGTCTTAAACGAATTTTAAAATAATTAAAATTATTGATAGTTTTGCATTAGTTAGTAAAAATGATTATTGTTAATATAAATTTAACTGTAATAAACGATCTGTCAATAATAGGGTCAATGGTATGTCAATAATCGGCTCTTTGAATTTTTTGCGCTGTCAATAATACATACATTCGACCTGTTGGTTTTCAGTTGATATAATAATTATTAAATATATTGCTATTAAAGTTAATTATTTAAATTATAAAAGTAAAAACAATGATTAAGGTGTCCTATAAAAAAAAATGACAATACTGATTTGAAACACGATAAAAAAATTTAAATATTCATAATCACTCTCATAGTGTCAATAATGAGGGCTTTTACCTTACTTCTAAAAATTATTAATTTTTAAAGCGATAAGGTAAAAATACAAAAAAAAAATTTTTGACTCATTTTCATGGGTGTCAAAAATATCGAACAAAGAAAACTTTTATTGGTCAAGCTCAAAAAAATTTTTTTTCGCCAGAAACTCACATTGAGACCTTTCAGTTAGCAAAAATCAATATATAATGGTATTACTCTAAAAGTAATGGTAATGAGAAACAAATATAATTAAAGGGTCGTAGTCGGGTAGCGTAGGGCGTTTGAAACGTGGAACGTTTACGGATCCATTGGTTAATAAGCATGATCAAGGTTTTTGTAAATGAAGACCCGAGAATAGTATATAAATATACATTACTTGAATAGAGGAAATGATACGGCGTACATCGGCATTGGACTTCAAAGGGAAGAGAGTGTCGCTAACTAAACGCACGGGGTAGAGAGCAAACGAATACTGCGGGGTTACTAACTCTGTATGTTGTTGTTGTTGTATGTATGTGTGGTATTACTACCATCACTACCACTAAAGCAGACGGCAAAAGTTTGCCATTTCCAATCCAAGTCCATTTTGATGATTAAGTGTAAACTTGTGAAGTTGTATTCCAACTTGTGAAAGGAGCTCGGTAAATAAACGGCTCTTTTACGCACCCTGATGCTTTTACATCCATTCACAAATATCATAAAAAAATAAACAAATAAATACCAGATGGATAAATATATTTGTTCGATTAAATAAACTTTTGGTGGATGGGAAATGTTTTTTCAGGAAAGTCAGTATATATGATAAGTTTTTTTTTTTGCCATTTCAATTACTTGATAAACAACCCGGAATTATTAGCAGAATTATAGCCTAGAGCAAGCTTAAAAGTGCTCAGAAAAAGATACTATGTTAAATTTTCATGTGGAATTTACGCAGAAAAAGTTTTCTTTGTTACATAATTCATCCCTCATTTTCGGAAAATTTTACGCCTAACTTCAACTTGCGATATCTCGGCAACTATTAGTCGCAAAAAATTTTTCTGAAGCTCGCTTTAAAACTTGAAGTGTCTACTTTTAACCTTTTTGATCTAAAAGTTTGTAAAAAATTTTTTTGAATCTCATTTTTCTAAAAAACCGAAAAATCAATTTTTCGAAAAATTCGTTTTTAGCTCATAAAAAGGTTAAAAAATTTTTTTTCACAATTTTGGTCCTTTTTACCTTCGAATACGTCTTTTAAGCTTTAATTTCCTTTTTTAAAATTTTTTTTCCGACCATTTGTCTCTGACTTATAACGGATCATCCAAAAGATTTTTACATCACACTACTAAGTACATCGATAGTTTCTGCTTTTCCAATTACTTGATCAATTTTCTGAAACTCTCACCAAGCGCGGACACTTTAATGATCTTAAAACGATCAAAAAAAAAAAATTTTTTTTATATTCCTGACATAAATTTTAATGTGAATTTAACGATATGAAAGTTTTCTTTGTAACAAATTTTATGAGTGCGTAAATTCAGTGAAAAAAAAAGTTCTTACCGAGGTAGGAAAGGGTGAAGTGTCTCTCGAAAGACTGCCAAGGGTAGTAAGAAGGCGTCTTGGTGCACCCAACACAGAGTCTCGCCATCCTTCTGTAAAATAATTCAGAAAATGAATAAATAAATAAATAAAATTGTTAAGTTGAATATCTAGGTAACATTGGAGAAGGTATGGACCTAAATTAACGGGAAAGTTGGTGTAACCTGATGCTGGAAAGAGAATGAGAACACTGGATAACTCAGTTAGGTAACTAACGTGCAGGGGCTGAAGGGTGGAGAGTGAACACGCTGTAAGGGGGTGAGAAAGTTAACGTTGTTGTAACCGCACGAGGGTTTAATATTGCTATGCTTGGATTAAGTGTTCTATCTCCAAAATTTCTAGCTTCATCCTCCTCCCGCTTACGGGTATCGTTATTTCGGGGTGTTCATTTCTTGATGTCTTATGTCTTAAGCCCCGTTTACTTGTATTGCTTCTGCTGTAGGTGTACTTTGCTGTGGACTGGCGAAGGCTCGATGGTGTTGATGCTGGGATAACTAAGAAGAAAGAGAGAGTGACTTACGAGGGCGAGTTTCATTAAACGGCCTGATGACAGATCACCTCGTTCGAACTATCTCGGATATTTGGGGGTTAATGCCGGGTTTACACGCTCAGATTTAATGACATTCACCGTATTATCGCTTGACATTTAGAGGCGTTTTAATCATTTTATGCTCGTGTTAAATTGATGTAGATTTCTTTTTTTTTGGCTGAATTTTAGTGAGCGTATGGAAATATGCTTTGTTATGGATGATGACAATCTTAGAGGAAATTTAATTCAATTGAATAAGCAAACTCGTGCTGAGTATTTATTATGGTTCAAGAAAGTACACAGAAAAAAAGATTTCTTGACTGGAGAATAAAATTCTTTGCTCAAGTAAATTTTCGGGTGCCCGAAGGAAGACCGAAGTTGTCTTGGCCAAAGTAAAAATTTTTCTTGAAATTCTATTCTTGGTGGAAGTCATTTTTCTTAATTCAAATTATCATAAATACTTGATACAATAAATTTTTATATTGGATCAAGATTTTTAGATACTTTAGGGAAGCAGCGCCACCTACTTCAGCTGAGAAAAAAATTTTCTCATCGTGAGAAAATTTTTCTCTTGAATATTTGATACCCATTTTAGATTATTTTAGCGCGCAATTATACATATTGAATGAAAAGAAATAATTCAACATTATTTAATCTTCCCATTTGACATGTTAGTCAATAAAAATATTAATGAAAATTTATTATCGAGATATTTAATTTTTTGGAGCAAGAGAAAAATTTTCTCAAGACAATAAAATTTACTTCTATCAAGAACTAAATTTTTTGGAACAAGAGGCTGAATTTTCTCAAAACAAGAAAATTTTCTTGACTAAAATAAATTGTCTTGGATCAAGATACGTATTTCTTGAAGCAAGAGAATTAATTTCGTTGGGATAAGTGAAATTTCTTGTGTCAAAAAAAAATTTTTTTTTCGCCCAAGAAAATAATTAGCAAGAAAAATATTTTCTTGGTTCAAGTGAACCATTCTTTCTGCGTAGAGAAACTGTAAAAGTTGTCGGAATTTTTCAATTTTATTAGCTTCTAATTGTGACTTTAAAGTTACAACCTCAAAATAATTTTTACAAAGAAATTATAAAATTTAGTAATTACAATCCGACACTGTAATTTTGTTTACAAATTTCTGAAGCCTTACCAACTAAGTCGTTATTTTGTTTCTTTTTCCAACACCAGAAATTTTTATTAAAACTATAAATTTTCCAGCATTGAAATCTAAAATTGTTTAAATAAAAGAGGGGATGACACTCGAATCCTTGTTGGTAACAGTTTTTGCATCCTCGTTGGTAAAGTAACAAATATTTATTTGTTCTGCCGGATGACGGACTTGAACACTCGACCTCTTGATTTTAAGACACATCCTCTAGACACACGGCCAATCCACAACAACAAAACCAAACAAGTTATTCTCGTATTTAAACGATTTACTAACAACCTTTAAATATTACAATTTAAAATTAATAAACTTAGAATTTTACTTTTAACATTTAAAGTTTTCTAAAACTACTTCCTCCATAATTAAATTTATTGGTTAGTGTAGTAGTAGTAAATTCTAGCAACAAAAAGTGTAAGAATTCTAGTGTAGGCTGTAATACTTACCAGCTTTTTTATAAACCTTCGGCTTTTACTAGTTCACAGTATAATTTATATTATTTATTAAAGTTTAAAATATTTTATTAATTAACCAAAAAATATTTCACCAGGAAATCTTAATGCTTAGTTTCATTTATGAATTAATAGTTCCCGAATGAATGCTCCCAAAATAAAATCTAAGTACTGCTTTCATATTTCAAATGACTAATAATCCACTTTAAAGTTGTTAAATTTACAATTTTTTATTGAAAAATCTCGCTAAAAATATTTAAATCTCTAAAATTTGAACTGTAACCTCTAAACTTTTCTACGGACAATTTTTACTGCAAAAATTGTAATTTTTTAATTGCTCTTTTTCCGTAAAAATTTTTTAATCTTCATTGACTGCATTAAACTTTTGAATATATTTTTTCCTCAGCTGTTTAATAATTCAAGTTGTCACTCGCGTTATCCATTCTCATAATTGTACAAGTCTGACAACACGACTTGCATTTTAATGAACTGTCTTAATTCATCTAATTTTTTATGCTTTAATCTCATCTGTCGAAAAAGAAAAAAAGGACTGATAACTGAAAGAATAATTTAATTTCACTAAAAAATCCTTTTAGTTCCATCAGCGGCGGTAAATAAATCACAATTAAATAATAAATTGAGGATGAATACAGTGTTTATATAATATACTTAGAATAGCTCATTGTGTGCAATGTCTACAATGGGGATGACTAGAATTTCGGAAGTAAAACCAGCGAGGAATGCGTTACCCCACGTCCGGCCACTATCCCCTTGGTGGTTACCCTCGCAAGACAGCGGAGGGGTGAGAGGAAGGGGGTTACGAATTACCTACCCCCTTTTATTAACTTACGTAATTGAGATTTATTAATACAGAGGCCACGTAACGCTCGTTATACATTTCTGAGAGGGTGACTCTATTTTGCTATTGTCCAAGCTTCCCTTCATTTTTCACAAATTTTCAAAGCTAACCGCACAGAAAAGAAGGTTAATTTGGACCAAGAATATTTTTTAAAATTTATTTTTTGACTAGAATAAGTCTTTTTTTTTAATTTAATAATTTTTTTTTTTAAATTAGTAGGATTTAAAGAGTTTAATTGAGAAAATATATTTTGACGATTAAACGAACTTACCTAAGTGAAGTTCTATCGTAATTGTATAAAGCGCCTCCTCCGAAAAGATCACCAAACGTAGTACCCTGACTTTAGCCCAGAATGCCACAATATTTGAAGTAAGAAACTTAAAATATTGAAGTTACTTACTTAACTCTGGTACGGTATTCAGATATCTCGATTTTCATTATTTAAAGATCTACCGATACGTCTATAAAGGACTAAAAATTTTTTAGTAAGGGTTATTATAGGGTGGGACTGATCTTTTCGTAGGTAAGTTCGTTTAACTTAATTGTCAAATTGTATTACGCGCCTCCTCCTCAAGATCACCAAACGTAGATATTTAAAGACAAGTATCGGAAGAAGTAGGAAATAAATTTTTTTTTTTTTAATAAAAAAACACTTGAATCGATAATTTTAATATTCTAAGCTTGAAAATATTAATTTTTTTATAAACTGAAATTAAAGGAAAAATTTACCCAAGACTGGACTCGAACTCTGATCGGTCTGCGCTGTTAAGAAATAGTGATACTACTTAACCATCACAGCGTTTGCGAACACGGTTAGAATCTGTTGATATAATAGTAATTTTATTTCAGCTTTTAAATCTACAGAGAAAAAAAGGTTAACTAACGATGAAAATTTTGGTCTTCGAAAATTTGTTTTTTGACTAGAAAAGCTTTTTTCAGAATTCAATTAATTTTTTTTTAATTACAGGATAATAAAACTTGAATTAAGAAAATAACTTTCGACTGGAAAAGAATTTACTCTTAAATTGAGCTAAAAATATTATTATTCAAAAGTAGGAGATTTGTTAATTTAAGAAAATATTCTTTAAACTTAGTAAAAAAAATACTTGAATCGATAACTTTAATATTCTAGACTTGAAAATATTATTTTTTTATAAACTGAAATTAATAGAAAAATTTACCCAAGACCGGACTCGAACCCTGATCGGTCCGCACTGTTAAAAAAGAGTGATACTACTTAGCCATCACAAGATTGTTAATACACAAGTAATATGTAATTTTTTCGGCATTTTGAGGCGGCGCTACTGTCAAATTGTCTAAAGCCAGAAGCATAATTTTCTTGAGATAAATTTTTCAGTTTTGGAGAAAGTAAAATATTTTTTGCGTAAAGAAGTTTAATTTCTTAGTCGGAAATATTTTATGCTTAAATAAAAAAATATTTATTAAAAAATAATTTTACTATTCGAAGCTCTTTTGAATAAAAATTTTCAATATCAATTCACTTGAATCAAGATGTTAGTAATTTTTAACAAATTTTCTTGATCCAAGCCATCTTATCGTCTTGAATTTTCAATTTATCCATTTTTCCACTAACATTTAACAGTTAAAAACCTCGCTCCTGTCATTCAAATTTCAACTATAAATATTTAATTCACGCTAATAAAAAATAATAGCGCAGGGGTTAAAATCCAGCGTCTTTGCGCCGGAATTAAACCGAAATAAATCATAAATATTAAACGAGGCCTTCAGTCAGGGATTACGAGGGTCCCGAACTGTCAGCCCCTATTTCTCATGTAAAAAACTATTTTTTGTCACCATCAGTAGATACACTTCTCTTTTTTTTCGCTCCGCAGTACGATTCTAACTCTAATTCCACTTCATCCCTTTGAATTTTTCATTTTGAATTTCAGACTCACTCATGCCGATAGATTCTAAATAAAGACGGAAATGATTCCGATCCTCCGCGCCGGACAGGAAGAAATTCATGCTAACGAGGACTGTCACTGAAGATTATTTTAAACCCCTAGTATTTTATACCCGGAATTCCGGTTTCCTGATATTTATAGTCAATTGTCCGAAAATTCTAATAATTTCTCCGGGAAATATGTGCTCTAAGGGTAAGTAGGACTCTCAAAATCTAATATATAAAATTCTCAGAAGTTAGTTCTGAAAATTGCCGCTAGGTGGCTTAGCGCTGATTTAATTCTCGCACTCAAAACGGTAAAGGGATTTAATATATTCCGATAAAAATTTTTTCTCTTTTTTTCTTTCTTGTTTTTCTTTTATAATTGAAATAAAGTATTGAAATTGAAGTAAAGTAAACCATCAGACCTAGAAACTTGAAATTTGGTAGGAATATTACTTTTGCCATGTAGAGGTCAGCTAAGAACGGATTTTAAGAAATTCCTCCCCTAAAGGAGTTTGCGGGGGCGTTAACAATAAAAAATTCCAGTTTTTAAAATATAGCTCCTATCCACTCCAAATTTGATAGGATTCTTCTGTAAGAGATGTAGAAATAGTTTATGAACGAATTTTACGATATTTCATCCCACAGGGAATTGCAGGGGTGGGTATTGACAATGAAAATTTTTAAGTTTCACACTGTAGTTCCTAGAGACTCCAAATATGGTAGTAATTTTCTATAAGTGTTCAAAGAGTTCATTTATAATTTTTAACGTTAGATCTTTCAGCGTCCGAATTTAAGCGAATTAGGGTGAATTTGTGTGAATTAGGTTTCAAAACTCTCATAGAGTTCATTTATAATTTTCAACGTTAGATCCTTCTGTGTCCGTATTTGAGCGAATTAGTGCGAATTAGGTTTTAAAATTCTCAAAGAGATCATTTTTAATTCAAATGCTTCGAATATTCGATTCGAATTCAAGGCGAATAATTCGTAAATTCGAATATTCGCACACTCCTACTTTTTTTTCTAACCCTAATATTTTCGCCGTAATATCAAAACTTAAAACCATCAATTTTAAAATAAAAAAATTGAATTAACAATAATCTATACTAATATTATAAAGAGGTAAAATTTGATTGTTTGTTTGTTTGTTTGTTTAAATTGAATCGGCTCCAAAACTACTGAACCGATTTAAAAAATTTTTTCACCGTTGAGAAGCTACATATCTCCAGGTGACATAGGCTATATTACATCTAGGCTATAATTAATTTAAAAATTTTTGTTAAATACCCGTGCGAAGCCGGGGCGACCTGCTAGTTATAATTAAAAGAAAAAATAATTATTTCACAAATTCAAATTTTAAAAATAAAAACAAAAAATTTGAGGCGAAGTAAAAATAAAAAATTATTAAAAATAATAATTTTGGGAAAAAATTAAACTAATTGAAATTTCGAAAAAAAAAATTAAAATTAAAAAATTCTAATTTTAAAACAAAAATTCAAAATTAAAAAAAAAATTAATTTTCACAACACAATTTTTTTTTTCATTGAAAAAAAATGAAAATTAAAAAAAAATTAATTATCACGAAAATTCAAAAAGTTTATGCACGCTGAGAGAGAAATCTGGTTCTCTAAACTAGAAAAATCTAGTTAAATATCATCACCATTATTTAATCGAAGTTTTTATACCTAAAATTATTTATTATATTGAACCGTAATACATAATTACACAAACTATTTTCAGATAAATATATGCTTAATACTTAGTCATCTTGATTGACTTTACCTCAGAAAACAGAGAAAATAATTCGAATAGCCCGGACCGGGAATCGAACCCGGATCTTTTGGTTACACTGATAGAAAATTTATGTTAAATTAACTCAAGAGATATTTTCTTGATCTAAGAATTTATTTTGGAAGACAAATGATTATTTTGCTTTAAGAATTTCTCGTCTTGATTTAGATTTTCTTGGCTTAAGAGCTATATTACCTTCAATCGATACATTTAAGTTTTTCAATCCAAATAACATTATCGTTTAAAAAACTTAAAATAATTCATCAAAGTATATTTCAAAAACTAAATAGTCTTTAATTGTTATACCAAAAAAAAATTATTTCCTGGAAATAAGTAAATTAATGACTCAAAAAAAAGCCATTCTTAACACAAGTCGGTAACATCTTGAATCAATGTTTTTGCCTATCTTGAATCAAGAGACAAAAATTCTTGAAAGAAATATATCTATATCTAATTTCAAGAGTTCAAGTTTTGAAGAAAAAAAGTTTCTTGAATCAAGATTGTTTTTCTATCAGTGTACGCACCAAAGGCTCTTTCAGTTAAGCTATCTGTAACATCGTCCGTTACAACCTTTCAGTCGGCTAATAATTTTTATTTTAACACGATAACAGAAAAATATTTATTAAAATATATAAAATAAGCTAACTATGCACTTTTCTCTTAAATCGTTGAAAAAATAACGATTGAAACCCTAAATTGGGCGCCAATTTTAAAATTGTCATAATTTAGCGTCTTATTAGCCAAAAAATTGGTCACAAAATTCTGTTCAAAAGCTTGAAAACTCTGCTACAAGTTGTATTTAAGCTTTCAAATCGATAAATTATTTTTAATACTGAACTATTGTTGAAAAAATAAAAACTCAATCAGTTTGAAATCATCTGCAATTTTTTACATTGTATAAAAAACATAATCAACTTCCGAAACGTTCCTCAGGCGACATCATTAAACTTTCATACAAATAGAATTGAAGAATATCCACTCTGTTTTTTTTTATCAAAGAAAACATGAAAGGAAGAGTATAAAAACACCGCTGTTATTTTATGCACAAAGAAAACAATGAAACAATGTTAGACACACCTCCCTATAGTTTGTTCTTTAATATTTCCGAGCGAACAATTTCAAATATAAATTTCCGATTCTTCATTTTTCTTCAAAAAAAAAAACTAAAAAAAATTTACATAGTAGAACTTAGATGAATAATAATATATTCAAATTGAAATAAATTCAAGTTACGCGTAATCTTATTTTAAAGCGCTTAAACTTTCGAAGTCCTCAAAGATTTAAGACCGAAATATTAAAAAGCGGAGTGAAATAAAATTTCATATTAAGGTATCATTCTGGTTTGTAACTTTCGATAAAAAAAATTTTTTTTTACATTTTTCGAAAGTACAATCGAAAACGATTGTGTTAAAATTTCTAAGTGATCAAGCCACTGTAATTATATTACTTTACAATGTTTATGTGGATGTTCGAGTGCAAGAAAATAAAATTTTTGAAAATGCTCAAGGGATTTTGTATGGTGCCGCATCGCTGATTGACTTTAGGTAAGATATTGTTTTTTTTTATTAAAAAAAACTTTAAACGCCCCGGGTCGAAAAATTTAAACTGATTTTAAGCTAAATGATCTGCATTTGAACTTATTGATCTGTATTTGAACTTTTAAAAACATTTTCATCTATATTTGATCTAAGGTAAAAGCCCCAATAGATGATCACGTACCAATATATGATCACTCCATGTATTTGTATATCTATATTCACAAATATAGGTATACAAATACATGGAGTGATCATATACTGGTACATGATCATCTATTGGAGCTTTTACCTTACTATTCAAATCATTTTTGATCTGTTTTAAGTCTAAATAACTTTTTAGTAAAATAATTGAGCAGCTATGAATATTTTATGCTGTTTCTAATCTAATGAGACTAAAAAGTTTTAAAAGTTTGATCGGTTTTTAGTCTAGTTAATTTGTAGATTGACTTTATGTATTGTTTTCAAATTCAATATGAAATCTTATATACTGTTTTTGATCTACAATTTTCACTCTAAATGTTCGAAGGCCAAAAGTCGATTAAGATAGTGACTTATAATTTTTTGGACTCACAAGTATCTCATTAAAAATTATAAGTCGCATTTATTTGAAAAAATAAATTAATTTATAATATATTCATGCGCTCTCTTGTTTTATGAACTGAACGTCGATTATAACCTTACATTTGTCATATTTATTTGTCATAGCTTAACATTTCATAGATTATAAAAGTTTTGTAACTGCGAATATTAGTTGCAGAGATAACTAATAAATTTGTATTAACATACGTATATAAAATAGTTCTCATCGTTTGATTATGGATCTAAATCTAGAGTTTTCTAATTATCGTTATTAAACACAATGTGAATAAATCGACAAGATTAAAATTTTGACAAGATGACAAGATTAATGTTAAATTTTATACTTTCACGCATTATTTAATGAGCGATATTCACTATTTGGTAGTGCGAAGAATACCGCTTGGTATACATTGCACCACAAAATAGTGAATAGTCACTATTTCAATTTCAGAGAATGAAAAGCTGTGCCCTGTAGAAGATCTTCGAGGACATGAATAAAATAATAATAAATAAATAAATATATTATTATTATTATTACTACCTAATTCGTAACAGGTCTGTTTTTGATCTACAGGCGATCAAAAACCGACTAAAAATTATACAACGTTTTGGTCTGTTTTTGACCTTGATGCGATCAAAACCAGTTAAATGATTGTGACAAAAAAAGTCTGATTTTGGTCTTGAAACAATAGAAAACAATTTTATTATAATATTAAAAATGATCTGAAATTGGTCTGAATTGGGAATAGTACGGGCAAAAACAGATTAAATTCTTATATAAAATTGATGCACATAATAAAATTAAATTGAATGAAAAATATTAAAAATTTTTATTAATCATAAAACAGACTAAATTTTTTGACCCGGGATCATAAAACAGATTAAATTTTTTGACCCGGGAGCCCTTGTTAATTTTTTTTCTAATAAAATCAAAAATAATTTGGTCGGACAATTTTGTACAGATTTAAGACATCCTTACAGAGAATCACCCATATATTGAAGGTAAATAATTTTGGTTTTTGTGTTCTACATGAGCCGTTATCAAGTTATCATGTACGTCAGCTTTATACCAACATTTTGTCAGAGCTCCGTTCATCCGTTGTTTATTCATAAAAAAAAAATAAAGTTAGAATTTTTTTGGGTTATTCAAGAGTGTATTTTTTGAGCTGAATAAATTTTATATGAATATCTATAATAGTTTCTGTGTACAAAAATAATAAAAATTAGGAAAACGGTTAACCCTGAAGGCCATCCCTGCAACTTCCCGCCAATTCTATACCTAAACGCTTGAAATTGCACTTATGACGTTTTTCAGCTTTTCGAGCTCATAAATACAATTTGTGTTTTATTTTGAGCTCTCCGTGCTCAAAAAAATAGGTTTTGTATGCTTTTGAGCTCTTCGAGCTCAAAAGTTTGATAAAACATTATTTTTTGAATTTTCAAATCGCAATAACTTTTGAATGAATGAACCGATTTTCACGCGGTTGGTGGCATTCAACGCAGTTTTTTAAGCTCCATGAAGAATTTTCAAGTTTAAATTGATAGAACGAAAAATTTCGGAGTAATTCCGAAAAAAACACTTTTTTCGGTTTTCTTTCGTCAACGATAACTCACGAACGAATAAACCGATTTCGACCGGACTGGCGGCGATCGACGTGGTTTTTTTATGTTAAGAGCTGATTAGTTTTTGAAATTGATCGGTGAAGCCGTTTAAAAGTTATTCCAAAAAAACCTCATTTGAAAATTTTTTTTGGTAGTATTTTTGCGATTTCTCAAAATCTACCAGTCTGAATCGGTCCAAATAGTTTTCAAAATCTAAGTTCAGTCAAGCCCTTTCGAATGGCACCAACCGCGATCAAATCGGTCAAGCCGTTCAAAAGTTATGAGAGGTTTACATACATCCACACACCCCCCCCCCCACACACACACACACACCCATACATACATACAGACATACAGACACCATCGCGGGAATAGTCAGGGAAGCTTCCGACACGGAAAAAATAAAACAGCAATGATTACTGTTTCGTACAAATATTAGAAAAATGTTCATAGTCAGTAGTGAGTCCTGTACGAAACACGACTGCTTAGTGCCAGAACACGACTCAGTAGTGTGCAGACAATAGTCAGTAGTTTTTATGTAGCGCTCTCTACTGTCCCAAACATTTTAATCTTATTTTCTTCTAAAGCAGTACTGAGTACTGCACAAAATAGTAATCAGTGTTGTTTTTTTTCTCCGTGTAGGACCTTGAAACGTCGAGATTCGATGAAAACTCGATTTTCGTAAAATGGGGTGAAAAAAATAACTTATTCCCTAGTAGAAATGAAATCGAGTTTTTAGCCAGTAACTGGCCAGTTTGACTAGACTTAAACCAGTAACTGGCCAGTGTAATATCGAGTTTCTGTCAAGTAACTGGCCAGTTTTACAAGAGATCTAACAAAACATGGCGGCCTTCGTGAAACTGTCAATTGAGAATTTTCAGGTTATCAAGGGTTAATAAAACAGTCAAAAAAAATAAAAGTGATGTTTAATAAACGAAATGATTTAAAAGTTTCATTTATATTTATATTATATAATAGATAAAATTATTAGACTAATAAATTAATAATAATATATCTAACAATGAAATAATAAAATAACTATTTTTTATTGGAGATAAATAATAATGCGTACAGGTTAATAAAAAAAAATAAACAGACATACACACTCGTAAAAGTACAGTGTCAGTGTGACCAATGTTTATGATTTAGTTGTAGGTGACGCGATTTCGAGTTTTTACTCTATATCGCTGGCCAGTTACTGGTTTATATCGAGTGAAAACTCGATTATTTCTACTAGGGTTAATCCGATTTTTGAAAATCTTCGATTTTCTTAGCGGGAAGTTAAAAATTTGCTTTTTTCGAGCGCCGGAACCAGAATAATTCCTCAGTCTGAAAATAAAAAATATTTAAAAACTTTTAATCCTAAAATTGAATAAAAATTCAGCAATGAATTTAATGAAAGAGTTTGCGATAGAAAGTGGTGATGATTTCGAAATGAGTGATGCATCGTCCATCTGGATTTGCATCTCCATCTGATACATGAAATATCGCAAGAGTTATTTGCCTCGATTTCCATCCAGAGATGATCCTCAATCCTCTCTAATTCGCTGCTCGGGTTGTGTACGAAGTTCTTACTTCTTAGTTGCACCGAGCTGTGTATACAGATATTTAGTAAGTCGAGATTGAGATTGAGTTTAAATATGTGAGATGAGGAGATTGAGGATCTACAATATAATATAATATAATATAGTGTTTGTCTGATGCGCTTGGCCTCGATTAAAAACTACTATAATTGCTTAACTATTCTCGCCTCCAGATTGGCTAATACTTTTTTTTTTTTTTTTAGTTTTAATATGTTTATTTATCAAATTACAAGTCGAGATATCGGATGGAAATTTTATTTAAAAATTATTGTGAAAAGATCGTGGGACATTTTGCAATTATTGATCGAATTAAAAATTTTTTTTATAATTATCCACAAATATAATGTCAAAAGATTGAGAAAAGTAGCATTTATTTTTACTAATAAAAAATAATAAACGTAAAAAATTAATAAGATTAACAATTATTTTTGACTAAGGTTAAAGTCCCTATTATTGACAGGGCCCCCATTATTGACACCCTATTTAATTTCATTATTTCATTATTAAAATCTGTTAATAATCACAATTTTTAATATTTCATGATAATTTTACACAGAAAGAAAAATTTCTTGACTGGAGAACAAAATTCTTGGCTCAAGAAAATTTTCGGGTGCCTGAAGGAAGACCGAAGTTGTATTGGCCGAAGTAAAAATTTTTCTTGAAATTCTATTCTTGGTGGAAGTCATTTTTTCTTAATTCAAATTATCTTAAATACTTGATACAATAAATTTTTATATTAGATCAAGATTTTTAGATACTTTAGGAAAGCAGCGTCACCTACTTCAGCTGAGAAAAAAATTTTCTCACCTTGAGAAAATTTTTCTCTTGAATATTTGATACCCATTTTATATTATTTTAGCGTGCAATTATACATATTGAATGAAAAAAAATGATTCAATATTATTTGATCTTCCCATTTGACATGTTCGTCAATAAAAATATTAATGAAAATTTATTATCGAGATATTTAATTTTTTGGAGCAAGAGAAAAATTTTCTCAAGACAAGAAAATTTACTTTTATCAAGAACTAAATTTTTTGCAGCAAGAGGCTGAATTTTCTCAAACAAGAAGATTTTATTGACTTAAATAAATTTTCTTGGATCAAGATACGTATTTCTTAAAGCAAGAGAATTAATTTTGTTGAAATAAGTGAAATTTCTTGAGTCAAAAAAAATTTTTTTTTTCGCTCAAGAAAATAATTAGAGAGAAAAATATTTTCATGGCTTAAGTGAATCTTTTTATCTGTGTAAATATTTTAAAAATTAAAAAATAGTAAAATTTAATTCCAAGGTATAAACTACTGCAAAAAAATTTCATTTTTTCAAGTAGGCCAAAACTGTTTATACATTTGTAATTTCTTAAAAATATTGTTAAGAAAGACCTTATTTTCAAATTCAGATTTCTCAGTGTTTTTTTTTAATGAAAATTGTAAAAATAAAAAAAAAGCTTTTTAAATTTTTTATGAGATTATTGTAATATAAATTACAATATTTTTTTGTGATTTTACATACAATTATGCCGAATCAGATCACAAATAATGTTTCCAAAATTAAAAAGCATTTTCTTAAAAATTGACTAACGGTTCTGTAATATTACAATGCGTGTTAGGCTTATACAAGAAGATTGTAAAATTACAATACATCTTAGTAGATTTCCTGACAGGTGTTGGAAAATTACATGAATTGTATTTTATTTCGCATTGCTATACACTGATTTATAATTTTACATATCATTTGTTTTGTAATATGATTGTAATTTTACAAAAATTTTTAATAGTGTAGAAAAAATTGCTAAAAAAACCTGGTAAAAAATATAGAAAAGCTTGGTCTTAAATGAATTGTAAAATAATAAAAATTATTGAAATTTAACTGTAATAAACGAGGTGTCAATAATAGGGTCCATGGTATGTCAATAATCGGCTCTTTGAATTTTTTGCGCTGTCAATAATACATACATTCAACCTGTTGGTTTTAAGTTGATATAATAATTATTAAATTTATTGCTATTAAAGTTAATTAATTAAATTATATAAGTAAAAGCATTGAGTAAGGTGTCCTATAAAGAAAAGTTGACAATATTGATTTGAAACACGATAAAAAAATTCAAATATTCATGATCACTTTTATAGTGTCAATAATGGAGGCTTTTACCTTAATAGTAAATTTTAGCATAATTTTCTTTTTGTAAGAAAATAAAATACAAAATTTGTGTATTTTATTTTAGAGTTTATCATTATTTCTGACCCTCACTGATATCAACGTGAATATTATGGTCATGAAATAAGACAACATGTTGCGATAAATAAACATGCAAAGGATCATAAAGTAGCATTACAGGAGTAGCATTCATGAGTAGCCGTTCCCCATATGTCTTGGATGATATTATACTAGAGTATACGCTCATAATAATAGCCGGTGTTGATGTGTAACAGAAAAAAATTTATTTTGTCGTTTCGATACGGTTAGATTCGTTCATGGGGTACTAAACGCTTATGCTTGGTAAGATTTATCATAAGGGTGGTAAGTAAAAAAAAAATAAATTTTTTTATCACACCAGACTTGAAACATACATTGTAAAATATTTGTGGAGTAGACAATTTTTATATAATTTCTGCGGAGTGAAATTAATTGAGAATTTTTATTATTGATTAAAAAATAATAATAATAAATTTGTTGTTTTTAAAAAAAATTATTTACTCGAACTAGCTGTTATTCTTCTTTCTTAAGAGTGAGGACGAGAAGCGTAAAGAATCCGAAGAACGAACAAGTTGATGTTACTGGTGTTACTGGTGAAGGTTGAGGATGCTGTGGGGTGGCAAACGGGGGCTGATTGTGCACAAGCCGACCCTTATAGTCTTAGCAATAGGCAATAGGCAATAGGCAATCGGGAAGTTGGGGGTCTGGGTAACGACACGTCGTCAGTTAATCAAGCCATTTCGCTTTTACGCCGATGGAATTACTACGTGGTCATCGATTTTACTCACACTCGCACTTACACTCACCCTCATGCTCCCTATCCTCATCCCCGAGCCTCTAATAATTATACCGAATAAACTTCATGGTTTTTTTTTTTACTTTTTTTCATCATTACTCTCCTTCTCAAGCGTTAATTAACCCGGTGATTAAATTTGTTAATCAACTTTTAATTAACTCCGTGCTGTAATCCCACCCATTTTTCCCTATCATTAAAATTCACCACCTCTTCTTCCACTCATAATTGGGGTGAAGCCTTCATTGAAAACTTCAATTTTATAAGAATTCCTCGATTCTCAACTGATAGTATTTGAAACCAATTTTTGCATCTCTTATTACGTAATCAATTCTGCGGAATTTTTAGCAGGCTTGCACACTATAACAAGCTCAAAATTACCAAAAAAAAATTCCACATCAAATTTAGATGTTAATCTAACACAGGAAAAGTTTTCTTTGTTACGTAATTCACCCCTCATTTTCGGAAAAACTTGCCCCTAACTTCAACACGCGATATCTCAGCAACTAATTGTCGTAAAATTTTTTTTAAAACCTCATTTTAAAGCTCAAAGTATCTAATTTCAACTTTCTTGATTGAAAAGTTTGAAAAAAATTTTTTTGAATCTCATTTTTCCAAAAAACCAAAAAATCTATTTTTCGAAAAATTCGTTTTTTGCTCATAAGTAGATTAAAAAATTTTTTTTCACAATTTTGGTTCTTTTTACCTTTGAGTACGTCTTCTAAGCTTCAATTTTCTTTTTTTAAATTTTTTTTTCCGACTATTTTTACTCACTTTATGACGAAATAACCAAAAGACTTCCACAGAGCGTAACACATTAAGTTGCTTAAAAAATGATCAAAAACTGTTTAGATTCACATATGGTATACTAATTCACGTTCTCACGTTATTTAAAAAAAAAAAGAAATGCATTTATGACCCTCTAGAAAGGGAAGAAGCAAAAACTTTTCACCCGTAAAATAATCCACGTCCTCATATAACATAACAAACGATGACGGATCGTTGTCATAGCATAATTTACGGTGAAGAAAAATAAAATACAAAAATACATAATGTTTTTTTTTCTTCTTTTATAACCAACAGACACGTAACATGTGGATGCATTATTTATTCGCCGGATAATGTGAAAATGCGCCTCCAGTCATATATCTTTTTCACCCTACGTCGATTTATACCTTGCTTAAATACCATCCCCTGTCCCTTGGTTGCTTGGTAGTTTTCTACCAAAGGAGGAAAACTATTAGATCTATATCCACTACGGAGAATATTTTTTTACTGAAAAACTAGATTAAAAAGAGTCATCTTAGACAAAGGACCTGCAAAAAAAAAATAAAACGCTTGGGGCATTGTTACTGTTAACCCTCAGCAATTTAACCCCACACTCACCTCTCACCGCAGCTTTTCAAGACCAAAAAGACTTCAAGCCCACGTTTTTTATCACTTCTCTCCTTTGTCAAGCCATAAACGGAAGCTATCGTGCTTGATATTTCCGGCGGGTTCGAAAATTATTTCGCTTTAGTCCTGCAGAGCTTTGAATTTACGATTTTCTATGATTTGAGTCGTTTTAGAAATAATTTTTAGACTAATTTAGGCCTAGATGTTAAAAATTCAACAATTGGCACCCAATTGTTATTTTTTCAATAGTAGTTTACTATTAGGACTAATTTATTGATTTGAAAGCTAATAGAGTCAAGCTTTAGAGTCAACCGTCATCCTAATTTTTTTCTTTTAATTTTGAATTGGTTTTTAAAATTTGGAATTTTTCAACGTTTATTTTTTTATACTGGCTGAAAACTTTTTTTTTTCTAAAAGTTGTGAATATTTAAAAAATTTTTTTTTGGACAAAATTTCTACGGGTCTTTTTGAACTTTAATGGACTGAATTTGACCAACTTCAAAATTGGCGGACTTTAACCCCAAAATAGTCGACTAATAATCAAAAACAATGGACCTCAGCACTGAAAAGCTAAAAAACACTCATCCTATGGTAAAATATCAAGTATCAAAAAAAGGCCGATAGAATTTTCCCGTCGATGTACCAATTTCTTTTCTCCTTGATCTTTCCATTAATTTTAATGCTCCCATCCCCTTGCTGGGCGAGAACACGATCTCATTTTATCTGGCGTCGACCCTTACACGATCCCACATTTAGCTGTAACCCAAACCACGACAACTAGTAGTTGAATCTTTAACATCATCTTTTGAAGCCTCCCCTTCCGTCCTCGGCTTCACCTCATCCAAGACTCCCTTACACTCTGAAATTACTCTCGGGCAGCGTATTGTCTCTGCGCCAAGACAGTTTCGTTCGAATCCAAGATAGGGCACGCGGATTTTCTAGTGGCTCTAAAAAGAAAAAATAAAAAGGGGCCACGTGTGCAGTCGGATTATGAGTGGATCCTTCTACGAGGGTTTCAAATTCTTTCTTTTATCATCCTTCCCCTTTCCCTTCTGGCAGAACACTTCGGATGCTCTAGCATTGTACAAGCAAATCCCTGAGGACTACCGACATTTCTCGCTCTGGATTTGTATCTAGTGAGAATCTGATACGAATTCTTTTACCATGTCCAATTGTATTTGCTTATCTGCTAAAATGTTATACATTTATTTTATCTTGTCCAGGGAAAAAGGGCTTAGGGGCTTCTCTCTTTGCAATACTAATTTGAATTAGCTTCAATTTTTCATCCTAGATTAGAGGAGTCGTTACTTGATTGCTGATAACTGATAGGGATAAAAAAAATTATCTGTAGTTTGAAAGCTTAAGGTCTGATGAAAAAAAACCGTAAATTTAAAGCAAATTCGAGAGAAAAAATTTTTTTTCACAGATATCGGGAAATTAAAAAAAAAAGATCAAGATTACTTTTAAAGGTGCAGAAAAAAATGACAAAATATAAAGTTTAAGCTCAAAAGTTTCAAATATTTTTTTATTTAAACGTAAAATATTTCAGGCTAAAAAATTAAATTTTTCTACGCAAGAGATATTTTACTTACTTTAAAATTGAAAAATTAAACTCAAAAAAATTATGCTTCTGACTATAAACAATTTGACAGCAGCACCGTCTCAAAATGCCGAAAAAATTGAATATTACTAGTGTATTAACAATCTTGTGAAGGCTAAATAGTATCACTCTTTCTTAACAGCGCGGACCAATCAGGATTCAAGTCCAGTTTTGGGTAAATTTTTCTATTAATTTCAGTTTATAAAAAAATTAATATTTTCAAGTCTAGAATATTAAAGTTATTGATTCAAGTATTTTTTTATTGTGTTTAAAGAATATTTTTTTAAATTAACAAATCTCGTACTTTTGAATAAAAATATTTTTAGCTCAATTTAAGAATAAATTCTTTTCCAGTCGAAAGTTATTTTCTTAATTCAAGTTTTTTTCATCTTAAAAATTAAAAAAAAATTAATTGAATTCTGAAAAAAGTTTTTTTTAGTCAAAAAACAAATTTTTGAAAACCAAAATTTTCATCGTTAGTTAACCTTTTTTTCTCTCTAGATTTAAAAGCTGAAATAAAATTACTATCATATCAACAGATTCTAGCCATGTTTGCGAACGCTGTGATGGCTAAGTAATATCACTCTTTCTTAACAGCGCGGACCGATCAGGGTTCGAGTCCGGTCTTGGGTAAATTTGTCCATTAATTTCAGTTTATAAAAAAATTAATATTTTCAAGCCTACAATATTAAAGTTATCGATTCAAGTATTTTTTTATCGAGTTTAAAGAATAACTTCTTAAAATAACAAGTTTGGTACTTTTTAATATTAATTATTTTTTTATGCTAAATATAGAATGAATTATTTTTCAATCAAAATTTTTTAATTAAACTTTTTAAATCCTTCTGATTAAAAAAAAAATTTTATTAAATTACAAAAAAGATTTTTTTTAATCCAAAAACAAATTTTTAAAAATATCTTTATTCCAAATTAACTTTTCATTATGTAGAAACTTTTTTTTCAACCCGTAAAATTTAAGTTGAACTGTGAACTATACACCAGCAGGAATGTTTACGTTAAAATTCAAACAAACCGTATTATAAACAGATAAATTTGTTTCAAGTGTTGCGGGTACACCATAGTGAGAACAAGAGCATGATAATCCCCAAATCCGATTATTCGCCTCATCGGTCCCCGACAACATTAGCACCCTCTTTAACGCTCAATCAATGCTTTTTTTCATTTCCATTTCTCAATTCTCCTTTTTCTCTTATTTTGCTTCATATTCAAAATCTTTTATAAAAAAAAAATAAAAAAACTGACATTGTATCGTTATCGTTAACAATTTTTTGTTTTCAAGAAGTTGATAGTGAGGGTTGAAGTGAGGCTGAAGGCGAATCATGAATAAATAACTATTCAGGGTGTAGTCATGACGACCGTGTCCCAAAACGCCAGGCTCTGTCCTTCTCACTCTCAATCTAACTCTGTCTCTCTCTAGACGGTACGTCTCTATTTTTCTACTGAACAGTGTGTCCCGTTCATGTTATTATTACTATCATTGTTATTATTGTTATTATTATTGGTGTTCTGCTGTTGACGCTGACAATATCTGACGATCAGAGCCACGCTAACGCCCGCTGTGACGTCTAATGGCCTTCAAATCCAGCCGCTCAGGTGTTAGACATTCAATCTAAAACTTTCAATAGCTACTTTTTCTTTTAGAAAATGATTTTTGACCAATTTAAGAGCTATTGGCTTTAAATAATACAGAAAAAAAGGGAACTTGAAGCAGGAATATTTTTAAAAATTAGTTTTTGGACTAAAAGAAATTCTTTTGTAATGTAATAATAAATTTTTCTTTAAATTAGTGGAGCTTGAAAAGTTTAATTGAAAAAATAACTTTTGATTGAAAAATAATTTATTCTTAATTTAAGCAAAAAAAATCATTTATATTAAAAAATACGAAACTTGTTATTTTAAAATATTATTCTTTAAACTCAATAAAAAAATACTTGAATCGATAACTTTAATATTCTAGACTTGAAAATATTAATTTTTTATAAACTGAAATTAATGAAAAAATTTACCCAAGACCGGACTCGAACCCTGATTGGTCCGCGCTGTTAAGAAAGAGTGATATCACTTAGCCATCGCTAGATTGTTAATACACTAGTAATATGTAATTTTTTCGGCATTTTGAGACGGCGCTGCTGTCGAATTGTCTAAAGCCAAAAAAATAATTTTCTTGAGTTAAATTTTTTAATTTTAAAGTAAGTAAAATATCTTTTGTGTACAGAGATTTAGTTTTTTTAGTCTGAAATATTTTATGTTTAAATAAAAAAATATTTTAACTACTTAAAAATTTTGAATAAAAATTCTTAACTTCAATTAAATTAAAACAAGATATTCTTAATTTCCCTCAAAGTTTTTTCTGGCGAAAAGTGACTATTTTTTCTGATAAATTTTTTGATTATAAAATCTAAATTATTAAATTTCTCCGATTTATTTAACTTGTAATGAATAAAACCTAAAAATTTCAAAGGAAAGATATAAAGTACACTTTAAATTTAAAAAGTCATCGACGGAGACAAAAAAAGCTTTCAAAGCCCCTAGCTGAAAGGGAGCACTCACAGTGAAACACACTATGTATATTTATATCTACACCAAGGTATCTTTGGGGTCGTATTAGTCGTTGACATATCCCAGGTATTGTAACCCGCTAAAGCGTCATATAATATAGCATAACATAATATAATACTAGTCTGTACGCAAAGGCATTGTTCCGCCGTCCTCGGGTTCAAGTAGACACGTGTCAAGTGGAATTCGTCTATCCCGATCTGGAAATTGCGTATGTGGAGATAATATGATATGCATAATAGAATATACAAAAAAAAAAAAAAATAATTCATAACGCAGTGTCTGGCTAACCCCATCAAAGTGTAATAATATTTATATTAGGGTGTAGTCCAATAGGGGTAGTTCTCTGTAGGGTGACGTTTCTACTACATTATATATTTATATACATAGACGAGGATCTAGGAGTGCCGTACACGCATGTGACGTCTTAACGATCATTAAAAATTCATAAATTTATTTATTAATCAATTGCTTTATTAATTTTTAAAAGAGCAATTAAATAATTACAATATTTCAATAAAAATTGTCCGTAGAAAAAAGTGTGGAGCTTACAGTTCAAATTTTAGGGATTTAAATATTTTTAGCGAGATTTTTCAATAAAAAATTGTAAATTTAACAACTTTAAAGTGGATTTTTAGTCATTTGAAGTATGAAAGCAGTACATAGATTTTATTTCGGGAGCTTTCATTCGGGAACTATTAATTCATAAATGAAACTGTAAGCTTTGAGATTTCCTAGTGAAATATTTTTTGGTCAATTAACAAAATATTTTAAACTTTAATAAATAATATAAATTATACTGTAAACTAGTAAAAGCCGAAGGTTTATAAAAGAGCTGGTAAGTATTACAGCCTACACTAGAATTCTTACACTTTTTGTTGCTAGGATTTACCACTACTACACTAACTAATAAATTTAACTATGGAGGAAGTAGTTTTAGAAAAATTTAAATGTTAAAAGTAAAATTCCAAGTTTATCAATTTTAACAGTTTTAAATTGTAATATTTAAAGGTTATTAGTAAATCGTTGAAATACGAGAATAACTTGTTTGGCTTTGTTGTTGTGGATTGACCGTGTGTCCAGAGGATGTGTCTTAAAATCAAGAGGTCGAGTGTTCGAGTCCGTCATCCGGCAGAACAAATAAAAGTTTGTTACTTTACCAACGAGGATGCAAAAACTGTAATCAACAAGGATTCGAGTGTCATCCCCTCTTTTATTTAAACTATTTTAGATTTTAACGCTGGAAAATTTATAGTTTTAACAAGAATTTCTGGTGTTAGAGAAAGAAACAAAATAACGACTTAGTTGGTAAGGCTTTAAAAATTTGTAAACAAAATTACAGTGTCGGACTGTAATTACTAAATTTTATAATTTCTTTGCAAAAATTAATGTGGGGTTGTAACTTTTAAATCACAATTAGAATCTAATAAAATTAAAAAATTCAAATTCACGTAATAATTACCGTAACTCCTATTCTTTCCCGCATCACAGCATTATTTATATTTGTAAAAATGCTTGCCGTAAGATGGACCGTATGGCTTAATGTATATATAATAAGCGAAAGGAAATTTAGTATAGACCGGATAGCTCAAATGGTAGAGTAGCCGACATGTCTTCGGAAGGTTCTGGGTTCGAATCCCAGTCCGAGCTATCTAATAATTTTTTCTCGCATATTCTATAAACTCACATTAAGATGATCCTCTTCACATTCCTTTCTCAATCCTTTCATACCAACATCCTGTTACGTGAATGTGGAACGCTTCACGTAATAACTACCGTAACTCCTATTCTTTCCCGCTTCACAGCATTATTTATATTTGTATACTTAGATTAAATATAACAAGGTCTTTGCCTTAAAATATTGAGGACTTAAGGATGTAATTAAAAAAAACACAGATTTTAATAACAATGACATTTTTAATAATTATTTCAACAACATTACAATGTCCATGCAGTTTATACTTTATTCCAATTACATTCGCAGTATTTCGGGGTTACTTGTCTCATTATCATTATATTTATTATTATTCTTAATATTATTATTACTATTATTGTTATTAATTTTATTATTATAGTTATTATTAATATTATTATTTTCATATACCATCCATTATTTTAAGATACTTTCATATTTATTTAAATATACTTCTGTCATTTGTTCAGATTAAATGATTATTATTAGTATTATTAACTAATATTTTTTTTTTTTAATTTTTTATAGCGTAGATAATAAATAATAAAATTTAAATATACACAACTATATATTAATAAAATCAAAGTTTTCATCTAATTTCAATAATAAGTCTTGTTAAAATTGAATTAATCATTTAAATAATATTAATTACTTACAATAAATAGTTTCGGAATTTAATCATATCAATTTTTTCAATGTTTTTTTTTTAAAAAAAAATTTTCCCAACACTGAAAGTTAATAATTTAATTTTAATTAAAAAAAAAAAATTTTATTTTCAAATTATTTAAATTTTTTAAATTTTTTAAGTCAAATTTTTAATTTCAATTTATAATTAATTTAAAATTATCGTATTATAATTATTATTAATATTATTTTAATTTAATTCAATTATCTAATGAATATATGAACTTTTTCTATTTAATTAATTTTTTATAATTAAATTCAAATTAATAACGTAAATTCAATAAAAATATTTAATTTATTGTTATTATTAATATTTTATTTACTAGCTTTATATTTTAAATTTTAAAACATCTATACAACTGATATAGTCGATATATTTTTTTCTTCTCTATAATGTATATATATATATATATATATATATTTATATATGATATATTTTTCAATATTTTCATTTTTATTTATATATTTATGTATTCAATATTTACGATATGTTACAATAGGCGAATTATTGATTTAAATGAGTGAAGTACAATTAATATTTTTATTTTTAACATTTAACAATAATTAATAAGAAAATTTATTTTTTAATTATAAATTAATTCAGTATTCAACTAGAGTAAAAATTAAAAAATTAATTTAAATAAAAATTAATTTTTAATTCCAGTAAAAAATCTTTAAAAAAATTTTTTTAATAAAATTTTAACATTTTATAAAATTAAAAAAAATGGTTTTATAAAAAAAAAAAAAAAAATTTTTTTTTAATATGAAAAAAAATTGTAAACAAAAATTTTTTTTTTCAAAATTTTCCTTATAAAATCTTGAAATTAGAAAAAAAATTTTTTTTTTTTAATAATATTGCATGAAAAAATTTGAATTAATTAAACGTTAAAAATTTTTCTCTAGTTGCATAATTAAAAAAAAATTTTATATCAACTTATAAAAAGTTATTTACATGAAAATACTCAATAAAAAAAAATGAAAAGTGCAAATTATAATTTATTAATTAATTAAAAAATTGAAAATTAACTAACATCCATTCAGCATTCGTAACCTTCTACCTCCTACAGATTAATCGGCATTAATCAACAATTAAAAAAATTCGATATGTTCTGTACTTATTATTAATATTAATGACAAAAATAAATTCCATTTACATATTTAAATAAAACGCTAGTTTAATTAATAATTAATAATTAATTTATCCAAGCAAAGACGACCAATTAATGGCTACAGTTAATGATAAATAACCTCTGAAAAATTTCAAATTTCTTTAACGGATATATATATATTAATTAATTAATTAATTAATCAAGTGCTACATAACATTAACTTTTGTTCCGAGGCACTGCAAAGTCAAAGCATCCAATATACACTTACATTACAATAACCTTAAAACTTATAACTTATAATTAATTACTATTAATCATCCTAATAATATGTATCTTCATTGATAATTATAATTATCCATTAATGTTGATAATATTTTCTGCGACTCGCAACGCCTACGAGTATTGACGAGTAGGTGAGGATTAACCGCGACATTTTTAATTGTCTAATCCCCTTACGAATAAAAAACTAAACGGTAATTTAAAAAAAAACATTTTGGAAGCTTAAAAGTATCGTTAACCAAAAATAATTAATAAGTCGACCGAAAGCTCATCAGCCCCTACGATTATATTAATTCATTAATTATTATTATTATAATTCATATTAACCTTATTTATTACTTAATTTTATTATAACTAATCATTAAAATTTATAATTAATTAAAAGCAAATTTATTAGCACGCACCCGACCTACGGAAGTCCAAAATCCGAATTCCTTTGAAAACGACTCGGTACCTCCCACATTCATCAATATGATTAATGTCGCGTTAATAATTACATTTAAGGTTAATGTGACCATATCTGATCAAATATGACCGCATTTGACCAAATTTTAGCATTCATGGTCATGTATGTGACCATAGCTGATCAAATATGACCGCATTTGACCAAATTTTAGCATTTATGATCATATATGTGACCATTAGGGTGTGCCAAAATGTAACTTCCTTGATGAACCTTTTAAAAATGAAATTTTGAGTTCCGCTTTTAACAGGAGTTGTGTTTGGGCATTCCTGACATATTTTGAGCATCAAAGATTTATTTGATTTTTATAGAATTTTTTAATAGGAGTTTTGTTCGGCCAAATTTTTAAATTTCAGCAAAATTGCCTAAACAAAACTCCTGTTAAAAAATTCTGTGAAAATCAAATAAATCCTTAACGCTAAAAATATGTCCTCTTGTTAAACTCCTGTTAAAAGTGGAACTCAAAATTCCAATTTTAAAAGGTCCATCAAGGAAGTTACATTTTGGCACACCCTGGTGAACATATCTGATCAAATATGACCATACTTAGTTAAACATGACTTATCTGATCAAATATGACTATATCTGATCATATCTGATCAAACATGGCTGTGGATGATCGAACATGGTCATATCTGACCAGGTTTATGCATATATGATCCTACGCGATCAAATTTGACCATATCTGTTTAAATTTTGTATTTTTATCTGACCAAATATAGACATATTTGATCACATGTGACCATATCTGACTATTTTTAACCATATATGATCTCATATGATCATATTTGACCATATCTGATCAGATGTCGTGTTTGTATCTGATCAAACATGACCATATCTGACTCAATATGACCATATTTAAGTAAATGTAATCATATCTAACTAAATATGACCATATCTGATTATACATGACTATACCCGACAAAGTTTTACTATATATATGATTTCACATGATCAGATTCGATCATATCTGATTAGATTTTGTACTTATATTTGATCAAATATGACAATAGTTGATGAAACATGACTAAATATGATCATATCTGATTACATGTGGAAACACCTGATCAAATACGACTATACCTGATCAGAATAAATCATACATGATTCCACGTGATCATATGTGATCATATGTGCCTACATCTGACCGAGTAAGGTTAAATGAACAAATTTGACCAAATGTGATCACATCTGATCATGCATGACCATTTTAAATAGTTCAGATCTCAAATTTCTTTACGAACATTGCCAAAATCTTTAGCATCAATAATGACAGCTGTATCAAAATGTTAGATAATTAACGCGACATCAATGAACACTAAATCCATAATCTTAATAATAATCCCTAATAATAATTAACCTATTAACGACTTACTTGCTACTTTGGGCGCCCAACTATTGACAAACAGCTCTATAATGAAAAGCGTTAATCAATACTGGGCACCTGATATGTTATCCTGGTTCAGCAACGATAAACTAACCTCCTAGCTGCGACAAACTCAAGTTCCAGGTTCCCTTGCTGACTGGGAGCACAGGAACTTATAAACAAAAAAATAAAATAAAATAAATAACCACCATTAACTAACAAAACCACAATCACCACACGAAATAATAATCACAGCACTGTAACACTCCCCCTATAATAATGAAACCATGGAAGCCTACTTACGAAGACGGATTAAAAAAAACGTTAATCGTAAACGTTACTCAATTAGTACATTCCTTGCCTAAACGGATTAGCATCTTGTCTAGGTTCTGGTTCTGCTCTCCTAAAGGGGTTAGCGTCACCAACTTGTCCCTGCTGTTCGGTATAGTTCTGCTGGTACTGTCTCTGCCCTTGTCCTTGCCCCTGTCCCAGTCCCTGTCCTTGTCCTTGTCCCTGTCCTTGTCCATATTGATCATACTGGGCATAAGGTTGGGGCTGCTGCACATAGGAGGTCTGTTCCTGATAGTTCCCTTGATACCCTTGATAACCATTGTCCTGGTCAACGTCAGTTTCCATCCTCTGCTGAGTGAGGTGATTGCCAACATCACCACTAATGGGCCGCTGCTCCTGGAGCACGTAGGTCTGGTACTCCTTGTCAGGCGGGTCTTGCATCAGAACATTAGCTTCGTCCTGGAAGGGCTTGAAGTCGTAGATATGTCTGAGGTAGTACAAGACTGGGACGTACAACAGATTGGAGAAAGCGATTCCGATGTTAAGAGCGGTGAAACCAATTGCTTCAACGACTCCGCCCGCAATGATCGGTCCTACGGCGTAGGCCAAGCTGTAGGATATGTCAGCGATCGCGTAGATACTTCCGTAGACCGATACATACCGAACGTCCACAAGATATCCCAACGTCGGAAGCAACGCAGTGTCTATAAGCGCTATTCCAAAGCAAATCCCGCAGATTGGCAGCATCAGGAACTTGTAGGAGGTCGAAAAAGGGATAATAAAGCAACAGAGTCCCTCAAGAGCGAGACCTCCCGCTGCCATCAGCCACTGATGCTGAGGATACTGCTTGGCCATCTTCACAGTGATCACCACACCAAAGACATGAGGAAAGAAAGCAGGCAGCCAGATCATTCCCATCTTCCAATTGTCCTTGGTGATATGATCCTCCATCCACAACGAGATAGTAGGCTCCAGAAACGCCAGAGCTACGTTGGACATCATCAACGCACCAGCACAGACTGCAATGTAAGGATCCATGAACAGCCGCCAGATTGGAACAGTCGGGGTTTGCTGGCGATCATGACTCTCCTTGATTTGCTCCTTAAGTGGCTTCATTACCAGCAACAGCATGAATCCATCAGCTAAAGACACGAATGCCAGGATGAGAAATGGCATTTCTTTACCGGCAAACTGGTACAAGGCACCTCCAAACGGCGGAGCCACTAGACACCCAAAGCTGATGAACGCCAGGGCGATTCCCAGCGCTTTTGACCGCTCAGATTCTTCAGTAAACCTATCTGCTATCATCGCCAGGCCTGATGTGTCTGCAAAAGCAGAGCCTACTCCTTGCAAGCTCCGAGCAAAGAAGAGGACTCCGTAGCTGCGGCCGCAGGCGAAGACTGCCGTTGACAGGAACATGATGCACAGGCCGATCATCATTGGGATGTCGTATCCAATCCTGTCGATCAGCGCTCCTGAGAAGGGATTTACCATCAACTGGACGATGGCTTTCGAAGCAAACAGGACTCCTGTTGCTGAATCCTGTCCGTGGTGGCTCGGCGGTCCTGATTGGGTGGTGTTAGCAGGTTGCGGCTCGTCGTCGAAGGCTCCTATGTACTTTAAGTAATCGGGTATTATCGGGACTATCACCATGTACAGCATGTTGTCCAGCAGAAGAGCTATCGAGACTATCACTAGGACCAATGTTCGTTGGGATTTTGGCTCCTGAAGCTTGTCCCAAACTATGTCCTTAACTTCGCCCACTTCGAGGTTTATCACTGGGATCTTTATTGACGCCATTGTTAAGGGTTACTTGATAGATGATCAATGTCCTTCGTTGGTGGCTTTGTTAAATCACGTTGGGGGGTCGGTTAATTATAACACTGCCGAAAACGGAAAGAAATCCGCGATGCTCGGGATCGATGACCGCATCAGGCCGGGCCGGGGATAACCTACAACAAATTAACCGTGATTGGTGGTCATCATTAAGTGGTCATGCAATTGTTATTGGAGGGAATGTTTCTGTTTTACAGAAGGGACGGTTAGCTTTGTCAGAGAGCCCTGGCCCGGCCTGGTCAATGTTAGACGACTGTCTAGAGCAAAAAAAGAACCTGGCAATCGATCACGAAGATCTGTTATCGTTAGGGAGCCAGTTGATCGTTTGGTAGCTAAGCAAGCCGGGTCAGGCTCCCTTCTAAGCAGATTCTAGGGTCTAGGGGGAATCTTCTGTTGTCTTACCTGAGTTGGTGGAAAATCTCTGCCTCAAGGATGATGCGAGACGTTGGGGCCCCGGCAACGCCGGAAGTCCGGCCAGTAGACCACTCAGTGTGGATGATATGTCGTTAGCACTGTCTTCGTCCCTCGAGTCGTTCGACGACTCCTTGGCTCCTTGGGTCCCCGGGCCCTCCACCTTTTCAGCCGAGTCCTCTACCGAGTCTGCAACATAGTTATTGATCGGTACGGCTCATGACCCACTAAGTTAATGACTACCTTTCAACCACTAGCTTGATTACTCTCTAAGGTATCAAGGCTGGCAATTTTGCTTTTTTGGTCAGAGAAAATTTGGGTTAAGATTTTTAAGTGCTTGTTTTTTAAATTTTTGGGAATTTTGGTAAAAATAAAAAATCATTAATTTTGACACTTAATTTAATTTTAATTAAAAATTTAGAGATCAAAATGTTAAAAATAAAAAAAAAAAAAAATTTATTTAAATTATTAACGCTGAATTTAAAAAGAAAATTTTTGTATATTAAACAAAATTGCAAATTAATTAACCAAAATTATAAATTATTTTTAATTCACTAGATTTCAAAATTTTTAAATTAAAAAAAAATTTTTTTACTTTACCAAATTTTTAATTTATTCAAATAAAAAATTTGACAGATTTTTTCTCTTCAAAAATTTGACATAAAATTTAATGTAAAATTTGGTGTAAAATTTGATGTAAAATTTGACGTAAAAAAAAATCTCCAACAAATTTAAAAACATAAAAAAATTCACTAGAGTTTAAAAATTTCTAAAAAACTAAAAATCACACCCGATATTTTAGTATAAAAATAAAAAAATGAAAATGTGACAAAAAGCTCAAAAATGAAAAAAATAAAACAAGTACTTACTTAACCGATGGGCTCCCGATTGCAGGGACGTCCCGGTGTGTCTCTCCGTCGGGTAGCTTTGAAACGTCTGGCAACGTAGTTCTCCCCGCCACCACGTTAGCCTCCATCCGGGCTACCCCTCGCTCGGTGTTTCAAGCACCTTGCGCCCCACTCTGGCGGCTGCTACAGCTTTCGGGCGCAAGCTTCGGCTCCATCAGCCGGGATTGGTCGAGCGGGGTTCAAGTGCGTCAGCCCATTTGAATCCGCCCTCCCCCTCCCCCTTGCCCCTCTCCTAGGAGCCTCATCCCTGGCTCTCTGCATCCTTCATCCCTCTCGCGGTGGAGCTTTACCTGACGGACTCGAGCATCAATAGTGATGTGCCCCTCTATTATCAGTGGTAGCCTCTCCCTCTCCCCTTTCTTGAAAGCCGCACAGTGATGCTCCCCTCCAGCCCACGCGGCTAGAACGCCAGGTATAGACGAGCCTGCAGACGGTCGATGTTGCACGGTATTTCTGGCACCAGGTCGATACCTCGTACCTCGTACCTCACCACCTGTGTTCTCTGTATAAACGCGTTATCACATACGTACTAGCTGCGCGGACATTTTTCTGATTATTCGGTTTTGTTATTGAGTAACTGGTTTTTCTTTTGAGTTAATAGAGAAAATTTTGTCGTTTTTCATGCCTGACATTTAAAGGGAAATTTTTGGTATTGATTTTGATTAATTTTATTTATTTCCTCGGTAATCGATGATTAATTTTTGTCAAAAAAAATTTGAGTAGATTGTAAGAATTTCTATGATCTATAATTCTTTTCTTTTTATGTTTGTTTCAAAAATATTAAATTGAAATTTGAAAATATTAAATTAAAATTATTAATTTTAATTTTATTTTTAATATTAATTATTAATTTTAAATTAATATTAATTAATTTAATATTAATATTAATTAATTTAATATTAATATTAATTAATTTAATATTAATATTAATTAATTTAATATTAATATTAATTAATTTAATATTAATTTTAAATTTTAAATTTCTTCCGAAAAATTGTTAAAAAAAAATTACATTTTGAATTTTTTACGTGTCAATTTTTGTACCGTAATTTATTTAGTATAGAAATTATTTTAAAATTGTTAAAATATTTGCTAAGTTAATTTTCAATTTTTATTTTTTATGTTTTATACACAGAAAACAGTTTGTTTGGCTCAAATGCGCAGATTTATTTGAAATAAATTAAAAATATATACTTAATGTTAACAAATTTCTTTTATTCAAATATATATTACTTTGAATCAAATACTACCTCGTTTTGGTTTATTTAACTGAATCGACTCATTTATTTCATTTAAATAAAGATTTGTTAACTATTAAAAAATCTCACTTTAAGTAAATTACGCTTGGTGTCGCTACGGTCGCCACTGTTATTTCTCGATGTGATTTGTAAAAAATAAATAATGAAAATTAACTCAGTTTACAAATGTATTTTGTTTAATTTTTGTAGAAATAAATAAATTAAAAAAAAAATATATATATATATGCTTAGACAAATATGTATTGAAATAGTTAACTATAATAGACATTAATAATTATGATGCTGAAGTTAGCAGACAGCTGTCAATTTTTTTAATTTTTATTACAGATCAACGATAAAAAACATATTTTAATGCACTTGTAATTTTTTTTTAATTTTTAGACGTGGAACTTTTTAATTAAAATTTTTTTGTGATAATTTTATTATTATAAAAGTCCTAAAAATTGACAGATGTCTGTTAATTTATGAAAATTAAGTTAGCCGTCATCTAAAAATTTTTAGAATTTTTTTTATTGAAAAAATTGTTACAAAAGAAATTTTTTTAAAAACTTCATTCGTAAAAAACTTGGAAAATTATAAGTGCAATTTTACAAAAATATTTTCTAGATCTAATTTAATAAATAAAAAAAAAAAAATTAAAAACGTCGACTAACTTTATAGTATTATTGTTAATTTCAGTATAATTAATAATTCCAAAAGAATTGCCCATTTAACCCCAAACGTTCGATATGTCTACTTTTACTACTTTCCTAATATAAAACTAAAAATCATTGCTTTGAGTATATTCAAATATACCATTTATTTATAGTTAACAAATCTGATTTGGTTGAAATATATCATTGTTAGCACCAAAGAAATATTTGTTAACTATAAACAAATCTGGATTTCATTCAAATATACTGTCACTTTGTCTCAAATAAATCAATTTATTTGTATCAAATAAATATTTCTTGTAATATTTAAATAAGAGATTTATTTATAGTTAACGAGCCTCATTTCATTTAAATGATTTTTTTTAAGCAAATTAAAAAAATTAGGTAATTTTCGTAAATTTTTTGATTAAGTAAAAAATCTTTCTAGAATTTTGTGTACTATAATATTTATTTTATTTTATTTATTTATTTATTTAATAATGCCAAGGCTGATGCCAAATGGCAAGGTATACAAAATATTTTTGCAATAGTGGATACAATTTTATAAAAATTTGAATATAATGAATATAATAATAAAAATGCTTATGATAAACTATAATATGATTTAAATTTAATTTTTTATATGATTTATATGATTTAACTAGTTAATATGGCAGTTTTGTCGAATAAATTTGGAGACAAAAAATTTTATATGGATAAGAAAATAAAATTTATTGTAGGAAAAATTTCAGAAATAAAAATTTATTTTTAATATATAGAAGAAAAATCATTGAATTAAGTTGAAAATTTTTTAATTCATTGTTTTTGTTAACAAATATTAGTGTGTAAAAAAATTTTACACTAGACAAAAGCTAAATTTGTATAAAAAAAAAATGTTTTTAATACCCAGAAAACATTATTTTAAGAAAAAATAGCTATTTTCATTCAACAATTAGAAAAATAAACTTTATTTGGTTTAATTTAATGTTAAATTGAATTAATTTAATTTTATTTAATTATTTAAGTTAATTTTACTTGTTTTCTGATTTTTATTAGTTAGAAGAAAGTTAAATTTTTTAAAAGCACGTTTTAGTTTATAATTTATTGTATTAAATTGGGTCAATTATTTGTATCTACGTAGATTATTCATTTAAAAGTTTACAATAATGTGTATTGAACTGAGGATTTTTTTTATATTCTCAACAAAAAAAAACTCCGCGTCATGAATTATTTTTTTTTTTTAACTAAATAAAAATAAAAAAACAATTGCTGTTTGTTTAAAAATTACGAAATGCGTATTTAGAAATTTAAAAATTAATAAAACTTTTTTTCTTAGTTTGATATAAAAACTATTTAATGTTTAAAAAAAATTGCATCAATATTTTTTTTTAATTTCTACAAGTAGCATTTTTTACAAATTCTCTCTATAATAATTTATTTGTTAATAAATCCTAAAAATTGCCATACAAAAATTAATTTCAGTAATATTAAAGTAATTAATTTTAATTAATTAACCGTAGTAATGTTATTAATTTATTATTTTTTATTTTTTAACGTCAGGATTTATCAATAAGACTTAAAACCATAATAATCTTCATGAAAATTTGGTTCAAAGTTCCAAAAGTAAAATTTTTTTAAAAATATTAATAATTACAAAGTTATATTAGTAATAAATTGTTTATTAGTAATTTTGCATATAAAATTCATTAGGATTATTAAAATTTATTTTAGTGTAAAAAATTCAGCGTTTAATGAGAAGAATGCCGTAAATTTTTTGTGTGTCGAAAAAAGTAGAGGGAAAACATAAATGCCATAGTATTTATTTTTAATTTCAATGCCTTGAGGTTAAGAGTAATTGTAATTATAAAAGTACAAAGGATATGACCTGAAACGTTTCTGTATGAAATTAGTGGGCATTGCCATTGGAAATTAAACTTTTAAATTAAATGTCATATGCAATCGCCCTTTTATGTTACATATTACATCATTTCTTGTGTTTTCCAATAATTTTCCTGCAAATCGCCGGGTATTTGCTTTATTCAATATTGTTATACAATAAACAAATAAATAAATATGTTTTTTAAAAATTTCACTCTCGTTTTAAAATATTTACATTTCTTAATTAATTTAAGGTTATCTAGTAAATAAAAATCTTCAATTCCCTCACGGTTTTGGAAATGCCGTAAAGATTCGGTATTTATACGATATAAATGCTGTATTTTTACCGTAATACTTCAGTTATTTTAGCCAGTTTTTTTGTCGAATTATTATGAAAAAATTACAAAATAAATTCAGAATATTTATGGCAATACAATAGAAAAGTTACGGTATATTTACAGCATTTAAACCGTAAATATACCGCATATTTACTGTATATCTGTGGCATTATTGCAGCAAAAAACCGGAAAAGAAGATCCCTACTTTCTATTACCGGCAAAATACCAAAAATATGCTGCTTTACTACTATATTATTCAATAGCTTGAATTTTTTTTTTATAATATTATAAATTATCGTGAATTATTTTTAAGAGGTTGATAAACTAATTTCTCGATTGTTATTATTATTAATAATTTTTTTTAGTCTAGACCGGGATTCGAACTCAGATCATTTAGTTACGCGCCGAAGGCTCTACCAGTTGAGCTATCAGAGACACTATCCATATCTAATTACTCAGTCACCTAATAAGACTCACCGAGTAATAAACACAGCCGTCCATCTTACGGTAGAAAGCATTATATCTTTAATTATATCAGTATAAACGCGGCAAAATTATAGTATATATTTGGTATTTTTACCGTAGAAATACGATTTTATTACTTTAAAATTATAGTTATATTATAGTTAATACATAGATTTTTTACGGTAAAAGTTCTAGAGTTTTACAGTAATTTTATAGTATTATTTCTGAATTTTGCAGCAAAAGTACGGTAGAAATGCTGCATAACTGTAACAAAAAAACTGGCCAAAATGACCACAGAAATACCGTATTATTTCAGAATTATAACGGTAAATTTACAGTAAACGCATTAATACCGGAAATTTACGGTATTTCAAAAACCGCGAGGGTTAGATATGTTCATTGGATAAATCTCTGCACCCAGTAGTTATTGATTATATTCGATTTTGTTTTAATAAAAATTATATTTATTTTTGCATTACAATAATAACTAACCGAAAAAAATGACGTCATCAGTAATATGGCTGTTTGCTGATGCACCATCTGGTAATTAAATTTTTATTCATCCCAAGGAAATAAGGTAAAAGCCCCTATTATTGACAGGGCCCCAACTATTGACACCCTATTTAATTTTATTATTTCACCATCAAAATCTGTTAATAATCACAATTTTTGATATTTAATGACAATTTTACATATTTTTAAAACTAAACAATAGTAAAATTTAATTCTAAGGTATAAACTATTTGCCGCAAAAAATTTCATTTTTTCAAGTAGGCCAAAACTGCTTATACGTTTGTAATTTCTTAATAACATTGTTAAGAAAGACCTTATTTTCAAATCCACATTTTTCAATGTTTTTTTTTTATGTAATTGCATTGTTTAAAATTATTTTAGATTATTGATAATTTAAATAACCATATAATCATGTATTTATACTTTATCGAGTTGAAATTAATGTTAAAATAGCGAATGTCAATGATGGGCACACAAAAATTAACTTGAGTCAACTAACGACATAGGTCATAATTTAAAGTAACCTTACCCCCTCAACATACATATCAACGTATTAATGTTTACATACTGTCATGTGATTTTATAAGAATCAAAGTATTTGAGACTAGAAAAAATTGCTAAAATGAACCTGATAAAAAATATAGAAAAGCTAGGACTTAAACGAATTTTAAAATAATAAAAATTGTTGATAGCTTTGCATAAGTTAGTAAAAATGATTATTGTTAATATAAATTCAACTGTAATAAAAGACCTGTCAATAATAGGATCAATGGTATGTCAATAATCGGCTCTTTGAATTTTTTGCGCTGTCAATAATACATACATTCAACCTGTTGGTTTTAAGTTGATATTATAACTATTTAATTGATTAAATCATATAAGTAAAAACAATGATTAAGGTTTCCTATAAAAAAAAGTTTACAATATTGATTTGAAACAAGATAAAAAAATCCAAATGTTCATGATTATTCTTATAGTGTCAATAATGGGGGCTTTTGCCTTATGTTTGTTAATAATTACTATTAATTTTCTTAGTTCAATAATATTTTTTTAGAATAAAATTAATTTGTTTTTCTCTTTATTTATAAGTTTTTTTTTTATAGGTTGAAAGTCGACCCTTTTACCTCGTGTCTATTATTAAAGATAATAACAAGCAAATTTAAATGTTTAGTTAAGTCATAGAAGTGTGTAAAGAATATAAAAAAGACCACTAGCGGTGATTTCATTAAAAGAAAAATCTTTGAATAAGCTGTAAACAATGCAACTTGTATTACGTATTAAATTTAAATGCAACAAGACGTGACCTGCATTCTCGGTCAACATACATTGTATTTTTTACTCACACTTTTAGAAGTAACTACTTCTAGCTTATTGTTTGTGGAAAATATATAATGCATTATTTTTAATTTGTATCGTTTGTTACAGTGAAAATTATTTATTTTATTTAAATTACTGTTTATATTTTAGAATTTATACCCAAAATTTTATTATAATTATTTTAATAAAAATAATTTTTGTCGGTAATAAATACAAGGGTAGAATAATATTACGGTAAAAAGTTTTGAGAAAAATAAATAATTTTAATGGGTGTGTTTAGGGAGTCGGAGTAATGAAATTTGTAAAATAAAATCCAAAGTATCGTAAGTGATTCAAACTGTTGGATAAGAAGACTCGTCGAGCGAGTAACTTGAATACCAAACGGGCGAGCGTGTAATTCACTTGCTTCCAATCGAGCTCACTCAATTCCCTTTTCAGAGAAAAAATATTTACTTTTACTTTTAAAGAGTTTTTTTTTTTTTAATTCATAATAAAGTTATTGTTAGTTTTCATTTCTTTCCATTTTTTTTTTAATAAAAATTTAATTAGTAAGACTTCTACAATATTATAGAACGTAAATTATTATATGATATAAAAAAATATGAGTGACCATATAAAATCATATAAGATCTCAATAAAGAGAGATATATTAAACAAGATATCAATGATGTCATAAAACATTTTAAAGATTACATAAAATCACATAAGACATCAATGGTTATTTATGACGTCATAAAAGACATCAATGATCACATGTGACGTCTTAAAAGGCATGGATAATCACATATAACGCTTTAAGGTAGTTGTAGCGTGATAGACATTTCAAAAGAAAATTATGAAATTTTTTTTATTGACAGATAAATATAATAATAATTCACTAACAAAATTTCAGATCAATTGACTACACCGTTTATGAGTAATTAATTTTTGAAATTGCATCTTTTACACGTAGCGGTATAGAGAGATGATAAAGTTAGTATGAAATCTTTGGCCCACTCGAGTGGTACGGAAGATTTCATACTAACTTTCCCATCTCTCTATACCTCTACGTGTAAAAGATGCAATTTCGAAAATTAATTACTCAAAAACGGTGCGGTCAATTGATCTGAAATTTTGGTAGTGAATTATTAATGTATTTATCTTTCGATAAAAAAAATTTCATAATTTTCTGTTGAAATGCCTATCACGCAACAACTACCTTAAAAGACACTAATGACAACATGCCATCATGCAGGATGTCAATGATCATATATGACGTCATAAAAGACATCAATGATCACATACGACGCTCTAAAAGACACTAATGACCACATGCCATCCGTAGATTGTCAATTGTCATATATCTTTATCTTTATCTTTATATATATATATATAAAATTGGAGGTGTGTGTCCCTATATTTCACTTTGGAGCCAAAACTACGCATCGCAGACGAATAGTGTTTATATGTCGCAATAGGTACAAGGTTCCCATCGTGCACTATGGTGGTTGCAAGTCGAAAATTATAAGGGTGTAAAAGATAGAGGGGTTGAAAGATGTTAGCTTTAAAAATGTGAGACTATCATTGGTCTGCAATAGTCCGGATTGTTCTAGAAATTTCTGGAATGATCTAGAAAGCATTAATATGTATATCAGTGTTCTGATTGATCGATATTGTTCTAGAAAATTCTAGAATGATCCAGAAATTTCTAGAAAGATCTGGAAAGTTCTTAAATCTACGTTTAGATTCTGATCGAATGAGAATGTTCTAGAAAATTCTAGAATGATCTGGAAAGTTCTTAAATCTACGTTTAGATTCTGATCGAATGAGAATGTTCTAGAAAATTCTAGAATGATCTGGGAAATCCTAAAATGATATAGGAAGTTCTGAAATCTACCTTTAGATTCTGATCGAATGAGAATGTTCTAGAAAATTCTAGAATGATCCAGAAACATCTAGAATGATTTGGAAAGTTCTAAAATTTATGATTAAATTCTGATTAAATGAGAATGTTCAAGAAAATTCCAGAATGATCTAGGAAGTTCTAAATTCAACGTCTGGATTCTGATCAATTGGGAATGTTCTAGAAAATTCTAGAATTATCCAGAAATGTCTAGAATGATCTGGGAAATTCTAGAATGATATGGGGAGTTCTAAAATCTACGTTTAGATTCTGATCAAATGAGAATATTCTAGAAAATTCCAGAATGATCTAGAAATTTCTAGAATAACCTGGGAAGTTTTAAAATGATATAGGAAGTTCTAAAATCTACGTTTAGATTCTGATCAAATGAGAATGTTTTAGAAGTTTCTAAAATGATTTAGGAAGTTATAAAATCTAAGTTTAGATTCTGATTGCATGAAAAAGTTCTAGAAAATTCTAAAATGATCTAAGAAGTTCTAAAATGATTTGGGAAGTTCTAAAATCTACGTTTAGATTATGATCAAATGAGAATGTTCTAGAAAATTCTAGAATGATCTAGAAACTTCTAGAATGATCTGAGAAGTTTTAAAATGATATGGGAAGTTCTAAAATCTACATTTAGATTCTGATCAAATGAGAATTTTCTAGAAAATTCTAGAATGATCTGGAAAGTTTTAAAATTATATGGGAAGTTGTAAAATCTACGTTTAGATTGTGATCAGATGAGAATTTTCTGGAACATTTTAAAATGATCTGGGAAATTCTAAAATCTACGTTTAGATTCTGATTGAATGAGAATGTTCTAAGAAATTCTAGAATGATCTAGAATAACTCCGAGTAAAGTAGAAAGCTTCAAAGTATATTGTTATCGTTCGAAAATATGTGCTGGATTGTTTTCGGAACTTTTAAAACATCCCAAAAAATTTTCTAATATCAACAAATAACTGCACTTTTAAAAATGACCTAGCGAAGCGGGTGTTCACGGCTAGTGACATCATAAAAGACATCAATAGTCATATATCACGTCATAAAAGACATCAATGATCACATATGACGCTCTAAAAGACACTAATGACCACATGCCATCATGTAGGATGTCAATGGTCATATATGAACTCAAAAGATATCAATGATCACCTACGACGTCATAAAAGATACTAATGACCACATGCCATCATGTAGGATGTCAATGGTCATATATGACGTCATAAAAGACGTCAATGGTCATATATGACGTCATATAAGACATCAATGGTCATATATGACGTCATAAAAGACACTAATGACCACATGTCATCACGTAGGATGTCAATGGTCATATATGACGTCATAACGGACAGCACTGACCACATTGCTTCACATAAGAAGTTAATGATCACATAAGACATCAATAGTCACATACAAACGTCATCTGTGATATTTTTTGATCATTGTATGACATCATCTACAAACTTCCATGGTCACATATGATATCACATTTGACTCTAATAATCATACAATCACACGTAATCAATATGCGGCATCATAAAGATGATCTATTATGACTCAGGCTTGATTTATAAATTTTTTATTTTTTTTTTTCTCTTACATATAGTAACAAACATTTCGATAAGTGACAATTTATCGAGTAAAATAATCGATTTCATTTAAATCGTTAAATAAAACTGAAAAAAGTTACTTATATTAGGGAAGAAAATAAAATGGTTAATACTGTCGTAGATTTCACGGGGTTTGATTTTGAAGGTCACTATATAATAAAAGAGTTCGTTGTAGCTCGAATATTAGATAACTTAATCGAAGTTGAGGATCAGATTTTGATAGACATAACGGAGCTACCAATTGACTCTGGTGCACTTTTTTATGATAGTGAATTCTTTGCGTTTTATAACAAAACCCACATCATATGGGGTAAAAGAAGTGATCACACTCGCAAAGATATAATAGCAAAAATGAAGAGTCTCCGCCACCACAACATATACGTGCGCGATAAAATATATGCTGTCATTCTAGCCAATTACTTGAAAGTAAGTCCAAATTCTTTCAACTCATTATCCGACATAACAGATTTCGATCCTGATAACCGAATAATGAAAACAAACTGTAGAAATCATCAAAGCAGACAAAGTTACTGCGTTAAAAACAATGTGATGATCATGGCAGAGTGGTTGAAGGAAAAATTGAAGGAATTTCCAGAACCGAAAGAAAGACTCGCGGTTATTGATTACGCTGGATACTTAGAAGATACTACCAAAAATATTGTAATCACAATATTACGAGTTCACTGTTTTGACAACAACGGTACGGTAACTTACGATAAACTCTTATTTTCCACAACTTTTAATTCTATGAGAAATACATCAGTTGAGGAATTCGAAAGACATAAAGAACGTTACCGTGAAAAATACGGAATTGATTACACACAGTCCAACGTTCATAATTTGGCGATAATAAATCAATTGAAGAAAATTTTACTTGAGAACAAGATCGAATTCATCTTTGTTGAGACTAATATAACTAAGAATCATTTGCTGGGATTACTGGGTTTGTCATTCAATATTTCTAATTTAGGTGATTACGGTTACGTCAACGTACATACAAATACGAATGTCGATGATTATCTTAAAAAATCAATTCACCAGATGGTCGATTTTGTAACTAGGAAAAAATTGTACAAGATCATCAGGCAGCAAAATGAAATCATTGACATCTCCGATGATGAATATATTGAATAATTCTTATGTGTGAATTTAATATGGAGAAACTATTATTGTACATTAGAGATTAAAACAATTTTTTTTTACTAAATATAAAGCTCGCAGCTTGTTTAAAAAAAATATGATCACAAATGACGTCATTCGTGATCACTCGAACATTATACATGACCGCATGTGACATCGCATACGAGTTTAATGACAATGTGTGATGCTTGTATGATATCATCTACGATTTTACATGATTACCTTTCAGATTAATGACCACAAGTGATGTCATACATGTCAATTATCAGCTTAATGATCACATATGTCTTGAATGATGTCATATACAACTACTGGTACCTTTATTGACATCATATATGACCATTCATATCTTATTTGATTTTATGTAGTCGATGATGACTTTTATGACATCATATGTGATCAATGATATTTTCCTTGACATCAAATTTTACCATTAATGTCTTGTTTTATGTCATATCTGACTATGGATGTCTTTAATGACATCATGTACCATCACTGACATCTTTTTGACATTATATATGATCATTTATGCCTTACATCATTTTATGTATTCGATGATATCTTTTATAACCAATAATGTTGTAATCACAATATTACGAGTTCACTGTTTTGACAACAACGGTACGGTAATTTGCGATAAACTCTTATTTTCCACAACTTTCAATTCTATCAGAAATACATCAGTTGAGGAATTCGAAAGACATAAGGAACGTTACCGTGAAAAATATGGAATTAATTACACACAGTCCAACTTTCAGAATTTGGCGATAATAAATCAATTGAAGAAAATTTTATTCGATAATAAGATCAAATTTAACTTTGTTGAGAATTCTATACAGAAGGAGGATTTGCTTGGATCACTGGATTCCTCGTTCAATATCTTCAATTTTGATAGTTACGGTTACGTAGAAGATAAAGATAACGATGATAATCTTGAAAAAGACTGGAAAAGGATGGTCGATTTTGTAATTAGGAAAAAGTTGTATGTGATCATCAGACAGCAAAATGAAATCATTGATGTCTCCGATGATGAAAGTATAGAATAATTCTTTTGTGTGAATCTAATTCGAAGAAATCATTATTGTATATTAGAAATTAAAACAATTTTTAACTTCCCGCTAAGAAAATCCAAGATTTTCAAAAATCGGGAAGTTATTGTTTTCACCCCGTTTTCCAAAAATCGAGTTTTCATCAGATCTCGACTTTTGAAGGTCACAGGAAGCTTCCCTGACTATCCCCGCGAGGTTGTCACTATGTCTGTGTGTG